>NC_057394.1:24118989-24231377 GCF_019320065.1 Cervus canadensis
AATGGGAGAAAATAATAGCAAATGAAGAAACAGACAAAGGATTAATCTCAAAAGTATACAAGCAACTCCTGCAGCTCAATTCCAGAGAAATAAATGACCCAATCAAAAAATTGGCCAAAGAACTAAACAGACATTTCTCCAAAGAAGACATACAGATGGCTAACAAACACATGAAAAGATGCTCAACATCACTCATTATTAGAGAAATGCAAATCAAAACCACAATGAGGTACCATTACACGCCAGTCAGGATGGCTGCTATCCAAAAGTCTACAAGCAATAAATGCTGGAGAGGGTGTGGAGAAAAGGGAACCCTCTTACACTGTTGGTGGGAATGCAAACTAGAACAGCCGCTATGGAAAACAGTGTGGAGATTTCTTAAAAAACTGGAAATAGAACTTCCATATGACCCAGCAATCCCACTTCTTGGCATACACACTGAGGACACCAGATCTGAAAGAGACACGTGCACCCCAATGTTCATAGCAGCACTGTTTATAATACCAGGACATGGAAGCCCCATCAGGCAGCTGAATGGATAAGGAAGCTGTGGTACATATACAACCATGAAAATATTACTCAGCTGTTAAAAAGAATTCATTTGAATCAGTCTATTGAGATGGGAGAAATCTGGGCCCTTATACAGAGTGAAGTAAGCCAGACAGATAAGAACATTACAGCATACAAACACATATATATGGAAATTAGAAAGATGGTAACGATAACCCTATATGCAAAACAGAAAAAGAGACACAGAAATACAGAACAGACTTTTGAACTCTGTGGGAGAAGGTGAGGGTGGGATGTTTCAAAAGAACAGCATGTATACTATCTATGGTGAAAACAGATCACCAGCCCAGGTGGGATGCATGAGACAAGTGCTCCGGCCTGGTGCACTGGGAAGACCCAGAGGAATCGGTGGAGAGGGAGGTGGGAGGGGGGATCGGGATGGGGAATACGTGTAAATCTATGGCTGATTCATATCAATGTATGACAAAACCCACTGAAATGTTGTGAAGTAATTAGCCTCCAACTAATAAAAAAAAAAAAACATTGTGTATTAACAACCAAGTTCCCAACTGATCGTTGGCTCTACTAATTCTTTAGAAAAACTTAAAACAGATTTTGACCTGTCCTATCTCTATCACAAAACCAAGCGGCTCAATGAATGCTAGTAAGTAAAATTGTTACTAGAGTTTTAGTTAATACTGATTTATAGATTGCATTGTTCTAATCATACGGTTGTAACAGTCAGCCATTTGTTTTATACTATTAGCTATAAGATATTTTCTAGATGTGTGATTAATTATGCCCCAAGACCAAAAAACCCTTGCTGAAAGATTATCAGTTACTTCAATAAGCTAGTGTTATATCTGGCAATTTTAACTTTTTTCCCCTGAATTTTATAACAACAGTGAGTCCTTATAAGTAGAAGAACATTATTAGATTTTATATTTTGGAAATGTGTAAATAATTTGGAAATTGTGTAAATATTTAATTTTTAGAGTGATTTCTCACCACCAACTTAATCTCCCAAAAGATTATTGTGTAGTAATTTCAACACCTTAAAAATAAAACACAAATCAAGACAATTGCTCTCCAGATGGGCTAATAAAAAATAATGTAATGATTCATCACACTTTCCCACCACACATTCTGGCTTATCTGTAGTTATTCTTGACTTTACCATGCATTATGAGTCAAAATGACTAATGCAAACAGATGCAACAAATGGCAGCTTAATGCACAAACATGAGGAATTAGAGTTACAGTGCCTGATCTAACCATTTAACGTGAGGATTAACCTCAAAACAAAAGCAGCCTTGTTGCTATATATCAATGGATTTTAAAAGCATTTTAAAATATTATTTTAAATTTTCTTTTTCTTTGTGAGTTTTCTTTTCTTTTCTTTTTCTGTGTGAGTTTTCATTAATTTATTAGAATAATAATTTATTTTTATCACATCATTTGCCAACATAAGTAAAACACATGAGATAATGGAACATAGAAACTTAACATCTTAGTCTTCTAAAAAAATATATTAGCTACATATGAGACAGACCTCTTTATCATAATAGTTGTATAACATATTATATATAAATATTAATAAAATACAAATAATTTCAATCCCCCCAAGTTATACCTGGTTGTCATTATTGAGACACTTCTTCTGGTTCCTGTGTGGTAGAGTTTCTGTGATAATTCTAAGATTTTCACATTTCAAACATCATCATTACTAATGATGGAATTTAAGGAACCTGCAGTTTAGCCCTGTTGCTGATCTACATTCCACTTTGGGAATAAGGCATAGATCCCACAAGCCTAGCGATTAGCAGCCTGCAGTGTACACACCACCCAGTCAACATGATCTATATGCTCCTCTGTTCTTGGCACATAATTCTGTTTACAGCTGGTGTTTGAGCGTGCTGCAAAATCCTAGCCAAGAGAATGACTGCACATTGTATGAAATATCCAGCCTGTGCTTCAAAGAAGCTATTCCTCCTCTAAATTTTCTCCTCCTTTCTCTGAGTAGATGATTCTGAAAACAAGCTCATGGTGGTCGACAGAGCATATGATGGAAACAGCCTCAAGACCTGACCCCCCGGGTTGGACAAGGTCTACCTGGTGTCCCGTAACAGGGTTATCAGTGGAGTGAAAATGTACTTTACCACACTAAGTGCTTATACTATGTAGGGCTCTTTGTTACTGTAGCCTGTTCTGCTTTAGCTAAAACATGACCAAACATCCTTTTTAAGGTTAAGCTTTTACTTCAGCTCTCTTTCTGACTACTCCAAATGCATTAGCTTTACTCTGAATGGACCAAAGTGTGTCTTTCTGAGATTAGAGATGACACAATTAAAACAAAGTAATAATAAAGTTTTCTAGGGTAAAAATACACAGTGCAAAATATAGGATTAAGTAATAAGTATTTATCTTCCAAGTACTTGCATTAACACATGAACATAAAATGTTTATGGTTCTAAACTTTTCCTACACATTTAAGACATTAAGAAGCCTACTGAATTTTTTAAAAATATGTAAAAGTATGTCTCTTCCAACTATTTGCATTACCATATGGACATAAAATGTTTATGGTTTTAAACCTGCCTACAAATTTAAGACATTAAAAAGCCTAGTGAATTTTTAACAAAATATAAAATGTATATAGTACCATAGCAAGTGTTAAGAAGTTTTGTCTTGCTAATTATTCAATTATCACTGAATTAAAATATTAATATCTAACAAATCTTAAATAATATAACTCTACTTTTCAGTAGAGACCATCCATCATTAAAAGAAAATTCTTTGGATTTGTTTCCAAATACAAGATCCACAGAAGTGAATTTTTATAAATACAGAATAAGGGGCTCTTTGTTTGAAATTTACCCTTTCTTGTCTATGGATTGATATTTTATAGAAAATAGCTTCATCTATTATAATGATCCTTTCATATGTAGTGTTCTGTTTGGACCTATCTTCTCCTAAAAATATTAAAAATGTATTAATATCAACAATTAAAATTTAAAAATTGGGAACAGGTTATTCCATTAATATTTTTTCTTATAGGAATATATAGTGAGGCAAGGAAAGGCAAGGAAAGCCAAACATAAATTGAGAGTGATTTGTAATAATGCATTTGCTTTTTTCAGTCAAATGTTTCAAACTAGAAGATATAAGTTGGTAATTGTACTTTATTTTTCATAATTTTTACAAAGACATCTTAATCATTGTGATTGTTTGCATCTGGGTATTTAACTCACAAGTTAAATCTATAACATTGCAAATGCATGCATACTCAGTTGTGTCCAACTCTTTGTGATCCTATGGACAGTAGCTGGCCAGGCTCCCCTATCCACGGAATTTTCCAGGCAAGAATAGTGGAGTGAGTTGCCATTTCCTATTCCAGGGGATCTTCCTGACCCAGGAATCGAACCTGCATTTCTTACATCTCCTGCATTGGCAAGCAGATTCTTTACCACTGCGCCACCTGGGAAGCCCAAACTACCTTTTATATATTGCCAATGAAAATTTTCCTTTTTATTAATACTCCTAATAATACGTGTGAAACCGCTGACAGCTTTTGAAGCCCACTCCCCGCTTTTCCTCTCTTGTCTCATATTCAGACAAACCAGTAAGGGAGCCCAATATTCCCTCCTATCATGCTGGAAGTTCAGACCACACAAGCCAGGGCCAGCGGCAACCCTCCCTATCCTCAATAAAAGCCAAAGCCGGTGTTCCTCTTGGGTCACTCCAAGCATTTTCACACCTTCTTGTGTGCTACCCAGCTCTCTCCAGAAAAATCTCATGACATGAGTCATACAAACTTTTCTTATCCTTGTGTACTGTATATACTGTCATCTTTGGAAAGGGCTCCATTGCACATTATGGGGTGAGTAAACAACGTGTTTTTATTTTACTTATAATAATGTGTCCATATCTAGAATACTAATTCATCCATCAAAGTTAGATCATACTTTATCTGTCATAGAAAAAACTTATTTTATGGAAATATGCCAATACTAGCCCACCCTCTGCTAAGCAAGTATTATGGCCCTGTATCTATCTGCTTTTATGAAGGGCTATAAAGTAGAAATACTAGTGTCAAATATATTGATCTGTTTCCAAGCCATTTTGCAATGAAAAATGTTTCTGTATAAATGAAATTTAAGATAAGTTAAAACTTACTGCTCTATCAAAAGAAAAACAAAAACTAATGAACAGAATAGCCTTCTACTCCTGTCATTCTTGCTAAAATGCTGAATTTTTGGTAAATAATCTTAAATTAATGCCTCATTATTAGGGTGACAGTATATTTCATTGTTTAAATAGGAAGGTTTTAATAGTGAAAGGGCACATTAACAGTTTGCCAAGATTATATGGATAAATTAGGACTGTTTCTGACAAATTATAACACATTTTCTACTTATGTGTTGTAACAGGAAATAGAAAAAGGTCAGTTGATCTGCAGCTAGATCTAACAGTAAAACCTATAATTATAAAGCTTCTAGAAGAAAACAATAGGCAATTAAATATCTATAAATAGGAAATTTGATAAATGTAAGCTATATTTACATGATAGCATAACTTACTGCTCTCTAGAATAAAGAGACCTAAATGTATCACCAGAGATAATCTCAAAAACATAATATTGAGTAAAAACAAGCAAATGAACAGGTCAAACAATGACAGTTCATACTGTATGGTATCATAATCTCAGATTTTAAAAATATGTGAAGAATAAGAGTATATTCATTAACAAAAACCAAACCACACAGTGTTCTAATTTGCTATCAGCTGGAAAGATAATTCCCTAGATATAAAATGTATAAAAGATATGTGGAATAAAGTTTCATAACCTAGCAGTGGTCGCATTTTCCCTGAGAGACTTCAGAACAGTTTGTAATTCTTTGAACACTCCAGGTTTATGCATTTGAAAATTTACATTTTATTAGTCCCCATCTAGATAGCATTCACTGTCTTGATCACCTGGTGAATGAGATGAAGCTCTAACATAAGCTCATCTGTTAATATTTTAAAAGTCTTTGCTGCGTGAATCCTCCATTCTCTCTGCTTCCATAGTCCTACAATACTTAGTGCATTGTCATTACTCAGATCCCAACTAAAACCTGGAATCTTTGATAGAAGAATGATGCTATATTCATCATTATAAGCCAGCACAATCAGTAAAACATAGAAGTCTACTGATAAATGCTGAAAAAAATAAATTACAGATTTTTTAATGGAGTTAAGTCTGCTGTTGATCCAGATCAAAGATTTCATGTACAACTCAAACACTAGGTCCTAGTAAAATCAGGTAGTTATTATAAGAACAGGACCAAAATTGTACTTCAATATGCTGTGATTTGCTGTAAAATGCTCCTTAAGTAAACAATAAATTAGCTATCAAGGCTTGTCTTATTCTGAACGCATAATTTTTTTTTCCATATAATATACCACATTAAACAAAGGGGCTTCCCAGGTGGCTTTGTGGTAAAGAACCTGCTTGCCAATGCAGAAGACTCAGGTTCTGTCCCTGGGTTGGGAAGATCCCATGGAGAAGGACATGGCAACCTACTCCAGTATTCTGGCCTGGAGAATCCCATGGACAGAGGAGCCTGAAGGGCTGCAGTCCACCGAATTGCAAAAGAGTAGGCCCCTACCTAGTGACTGGACAACAACATTAAACAATTTCTCTAGGTAAAATTAAGAAGATTCACAATGCTCAGGTCAAGCATCAACAAGGGGGAAAAAAGTATCTCTTTCTAAATATGTACAACTTTATAGGTTCAGAAAACAGTCTTTTACTCATTCTGATAGTAACCCCATAATTAGAACTTAATCCAAATGCGTTATTTTCTTATATAGTTGAAGTGATTTCAAGTAATATTTCTTTTACTCACTAGTGTAAACAATGAGTTAAGACACAGTGAGTCCTTTCAAAGCCACATAACAGATAGATTTAAATGAGAGTAAGAACCAAGTTGAAAGACTTTAATTGGATTCAGTTTGCATTTTAAATATATAACATTGCTTCTATTTCTTTAATACAGTAAATGTATATGTACAAGATAGTAAATATATGTGTGTGCTAAAACTGGATAATAAAACTACTGATAAGGTATTTATTGAGTAATTGCCATGTGACAGATGGTTTATGCATGTTCAGTGTTTTTCTGAAACTTTATGACAGATACAGATATAAATATGCAAATTAATCAACAGATATTGTCAGAGGCTCTTTTCTGAGTGCTAATTATTTTTTAAATTCACAGAAGCTAGTATTTTGATAAACCTTAACTTTGTATTTAGTATATAGTTTAATTCCTAATTCCCTGATTTTATTTATTGGACAAAAAAGTAGGTGAGGGTTTATTAGCTCTCTGGTTGGAGTCAGGTATCTGGGGAAATCTCTGTCTTTCCATGGAATTTGAGGTTTTAGTACCACTTTTGCTTTTTTAGCCAGCATGACCTTTGAGCATAAGGAGTACAGGACTGTTAGTGGAGATCAGCAGTGCCAGGCAATTAAGTTAGATACAGCCAACTAGCAGTCCAGAGAGCTTCCTAGTGTTTTCCTGTGTAAGTACAAGCCCTATTGCTGCCTCTCATGGTAGCCTTCTTCCAGTTCACTGTGCAGTAATCCTCCTTCCTCTATAGGAGGGATAATTATAGCATCTGCTTTGCCTGTACATTTTACTTATACAAAAACTTATGTTGTTTCAGAATGTTCAAATAAGAGAAAGTGAAGTCAGGAGTGTTATACTCCTGTTGATATGGTAAGTGCTATTCTCAGTGTAACTTTACAAGTTGGAAGAGGCAAGTCCACTTTCTAGGGTTGCTTTTATATGGGAACCCATTCCTGAGGGTTCTGTCCTCTTGATCTAATCACTTCCCAAAGGCCCCAACTCTTAATAGGCTACTTTTTCAACATAGGAATGTTAACAAACACTTAATCAATAGCAAATGAAAGTCACAATTCCCCAACAGATCACCAGAACCTCTGGTGACCTGTTGGGGAATTGTGACTTTCCTTTTTTCTTCTACCCTACTGGTTCCCAGACCCAGACTCAGGGCTTAAATTTGTGAGTGGCAGAGATTCAGATAAAGTTGATTTTTAAGACCTTTCAAATATCTTCAGCCAAGATCAGAAGCCTAGTAAAGCTAGATGGGCTCTTCAGTCTTGAAGTTGATATATCAGAGTCCTCTGAACAGATTGGACCTGATGAGGGGTCCCCTTTGCATTGATGGAGTGTGGTGGCTTCTCATGCTGAAATATACACAAGTCTTTAATAAGGGATGTGCCTCATAAGACAAACTTTTCTTCACCTCTCCTCCTCCTAGTAACTGGTTCAGTGATAAGGGTCAAATCTTCATGTGGTCTCTCTGAAATATAAAAAGAGATTATATGCTGAAAGAGCTGCAGAATCTCTCTATGCATCTACAGCATCTGAGAGAGCAGGAAGGGAGTGTGCCTGAGGATCAAGGAATAAGGAGTATAAATTTAGAAAAGAGAGGTTTTAACAATGGGGAAAGCACTTTTCTGTGATACAAGATTAAACAGTCTCAAAATAGTTTTGGGAGATAATTTAATAGACTGCTGAGATAGAAACTTGGAAAAAATTATGGCCCTTACTAAATGAAGTAGAAATGCTGAATTTCCCAGTCAACAGGAGAAAAGGGATCGAAACACACAAAAAGAGGGTGTGCTCACATGGGCGGTCTACCGAATATCAGAAAACTCAACTACAGCTTTTCCTTGGAGGTCCAAGAGTATTTCCCATTTATCAAGGCAATAAGGAATGCACTCATGTGCAGGAAAGAGCTTTGTTAAGACATTAGGATATGATTGTTCTTTGTCCTCTGTGTTGATATTAGGAAATGCTATTATGGAATTTGGGTTTCTGCAGACACAGAGACTTAGAAAATGAACTTATGATTGCCAAGTGGGAAGGATCAGGGAAAGGGTTAGTTTAGGAGGTTTGGGAACACATGTGCACAGTGCTATATTTTGAATGGATAATTAACAGAGCCCTACTGTATAGCACAGGGAACTCTGCTCAATGCTATGTGGCAGCCCGGAAAGGAGGGGAGTTTGGGGGAGAATGGAGATATATATATATATATATATATATGTATGACTGAGTCCCTTTGCTGTCCACCTGAAACTATCACAACATTGTTAATCAACTATACTCCAATATAAAATATGAAGTTAAAGAAAGAATTTGGGTCTCTAAATCCAAGGGGATAATAGGATCCTGAAGTAAGGCTAAGTGATGAGACTTAACTCTCAGAAGCAAAGTGAGCAAAATTATAGCAATCAATGGCAAAGTCTAAGCAGCAGTGAGTCCCAACCCATAGAAATTTATGGAGATAGTTAATAGAATATGATCTTCTCAGAGATACGATAATGAGTAGTCACCGCAGGGTATTACTTAATTTATGCAACAAAAAATTCACAGAGGATAATTAGGATGCTGATTTTAAAGTCATAACTCCTTGATCGCTTAGGTCTTAGCTATTTCTCAAGTTCAAACTCATTTTCCAAAGATGGGAACACCATTCTGCTTGTTTGATTTCTGGCTAGAGGAGGTTAGGGTTTCCTGAAATTTTGCTAGGCATGCTTTCTGGTTTTCAATCTTTATTTTTTCCTTAAAGTGATGATTATCTTGAACTTGACATTCTCTCTTGTCTGTGGATCCACAGTACTCGCTAATAGTCACCAAAGTAAGTTATCATGTTAACTACCATTCCTCTATTCTATTCAGTTTCAAAGATATCTCATCAGCCAGTAATCTTCCTTTCCCTGGGGAAAATGTAAACAATTGCACTACCAGAGCAATTGCACTACCAGGAACATCCACAAATACTCCAGTTACCATCAGTGATTAAAGATCTAGCCAATCAGCATGTGATGCCTACTCAGTTGCTGAGTCATGTCCGACTCTTTGCAACTCTTTGGACTGTAGCCTGCCAGGCTCCTCTGTCCATGGGATTCTCTAGGCAAGAATACTTGAGTGGGTTGCATTTACCTCTCTGGGGGATCTTCCCAACCCATTGATCAAACCCATGTCTCTTATGTCTCCTGCATTGGCAAGTGGATTCTTTACCACTGTGCCACCTAGGAATATATTTCCAAAATCTTACTGAAAATTTGTTTCCTAAAATCACCCCAAATCTAGTACCAATTGTTTTAAAATCGATTTCCTGGAAATGATCTCTATTTTGGAGAATATCATGCAGAAGACTTATTGAAGAGTATTCTTAGAAGATATATCTAAAAAGGAGTTAGGAAGGCAGATGGGGTAGGAGGAGAAGCTGTAACATAGTGACTCCTGTGTAAAGCTGTGAAGCTTGAATGACCCTTCAGAGTTGAAGCAAACAGGAAAATGGCCAGCCTTTGTATCTGTCATTGGCCTCCAGCTGTTTCCAGGAGCTGAGAGAGAGGTCTGACAGTTCCTAGCCTGTCTGAAAAAGCATGAAAGTACAGCCTTCCATAGTGATATTTGTGACTTTACTTTGCTTCCACATTGATCTATAAATTTTAGTACATATCAAGTTATTATATTTGTAACATCTTTTATATATTGTTGGTTTGTTGTCTGCTTTTTCTGTTAACCAGTTTAAAGATATATAAAAGTATTAAACTATGATTGTGGATTTATTATTTCCTAATTCTGTTAAATTTTGCTTTATATAATTTGGCTATGTTTTGAGTGCATACTTTCTCAGAACTGTTCAGGTTCTTGTTGAATTAAAGATTTTTAAGCATATTGATGTCACATGGCTGCGCTTATCCATAGCCAATGATTTGCTTTATTCTTTACCATGCAAATTATTCCAAATTGTTGAATATATATTTTAAAACAGAAAAAAAAATAATACATACCTGGTCAACATTGATGAGACTCTGATACCAAGTCAATTATTTAAGGTGCTTTACATTATAGTTGACCTTGAAAGCCATCATCCACTTATAAAATATTAAATGAAAAGATGCAGTCTGACTTCCACAAGAGTGTGAAGAAATATACTCATTTAAACTTCTCACATTGTTTCAGTTGTCAAATATATACATAGAAGTAACTTGAATCTTTTCTATATTTCTGAATATTCATATGGTTTCACTACTTCAAATTGTTAAATATGCTAAACAATAAAAATCAGCTTTAGAAGTTAAACAAATGTAAATTCTTTGGTTTTTCTAAAACTGGATATTTCTAGAAACATTAATCTTAATTAAATGGAAATAATATACTAGATTTTTCAGAGGGACACGGAAAAGCAATGGAGTATGGGAAATCGTGAAAACACCCATTTCTACTTTCTTTTCTATTTTACACAATAAGAAAGAGACATGGAAATGTTGAGTACACATCCTAAGGTTAGGAGTTTACTGACTGGCAAAAATAGGTCCAGGACCTGTATCATGTGATCTCAACCCACTATACAGTCAAGTAAAAACTGTATTTTCTATTTCTTTCACTCTTCAGCACTGAATTTGTTTCTCTATAGAGACATTTAGCACTGATATACTATTCAATAGTAATTATCCAGTATATTTTTTCCAATATATTTTTTAACGTAGTTAAATAAGTCATCGAACATCAAATTACTGAAGCACATTATGTAATAATCATTGAGAGTACACTGACTTGGAAATGTTTATTATTTATATTAAATAATAGTTGAGAGCGATTTGAATTTGTTTTGTGGAATGTTTTTTGTGCTGCAGAGTGTACACAAAGGGAAATAAAGCTGGGAAGGCTTCACACTAATTTGAATAGGAAGCTGTAATTTTGGAAGTATAAATGTAAAATTTATATCTAGGTCAAGCAATTCAAACACTAAGTAGAATAGTAACAGGGTTGGGGAAGGGCAATATGCAGTCTGAATAGTGAAATTTCAGTGATGTAAAAGAAAACCAGAAAAAAAGATGGATTCTCTTTTGCTTTCGGCCAGCAGCAAAGCTTAGATTGCCACAGGTTCTAAAACAAAACAAAACAAAACAAAAACCCAGAAAAAGGAATAAAAATTTGCCTGAAGAATAAGTAAATAGAAAACAATTCTACCCCTTAATTTAGAAGCTATTTACACATTTTTATCTATGTTTTAGCAATGTATACATGCTGGTTTTAAGAAGTCAATTTTGTGTTCTGTCAGTGAGTAATCAGTGAAGGAAATACAGAATAGAAATATTTGTTCAGTGTTCCAAGTTAGAATGGAGATAGAACTATGACTTTTATCACTGTTCATTTGAATTATCATCTTGTTAAAAAAAAATCAGTACTATATTGCAAAGTTTGAATGTTTCCTCTATCTCTTGTTGGAGACACAGTCAAAAATATTTTCTCTACTCCCAATACCTTTTCTGATTAGATTTCCACACATAGAAACCCAATCATAACCAGAAGAGGGAAACCTCTTGCCCTAATTCAGTTAGAATTCTAAATAGCTGTTTCATAGAAATTGATGCCACATTAACTGGATTTAAATATCTCCATCTCAAATATCTTTTACATTTAGCTCAATGGATATGTGATAAGTATTTACTTTTCTGTCCTTAAAAGAGTAATAGAAAGTGAAAATTGCTCAGTTGTGCCTGTCTATTTGTGATCCCATGGACTGTAGCCCACCAGGCTCCTCTGTTCATGGAGTTCTCCAGGCAGGAATACTGGAGAGCCATTTCCTTCTCGAGGGGATCTTCCCAACCCAGGGATCAGACCCGGGTCTCCTGCATTACAAGCAGATTCTTGACCATCTGAGATACTAGGGAAGCCCAATAGAAGAACGTTATGGAATATTAAATGCTTAGCCCTGCCTAAGACCATATCAACTGCCCATAACATTTGAAGAACTTCTGAACTGTGGTGTGGCCGAGACCTGGGAGTACACTGCTCACATGGAGGGGAGAAGCGGCTGTTTGTTTGGAGCAGAATTAGCGGAGAGGCCCAGTTGCCATGCCTTCAGGATTTTTGCAGCGCTCCAGCCAAGGTCCTGTGATCCTCGGGCTGTTCAGTCAGCCAGTGGTTGTGAACAGCAGAGGTTCTAGAGCCGAGCCCTTCCTGTCCAGCGCTGAGCTCCTCACATAGGCAGTCTGTTTGGATCTCTCCCTTTGCTGACCCAGGTTTCTCAGAGGTTCCCTGCAGTGTGAAGCTTTCCTCTCCTTCTTCCTTCCCAGTTTCTCTTCAATGAAACCAGACCTGATACACATTCAGAACTCTCCCTGATGAATTCTGAAACAGGAGGGAAGTGGGGGGCAGAGCACAACCAAGGACCTGACAAAAACTGGTTAGAACCAACTCGATCTAAGATGGTGGAAGATCTGACTTCCAGTGGACCTTGATCCACATGATACCCTCATTGAAAGACAGTAGCATGCTGAATGACACCCACCAGCTCCAGGATAGTTCCAAGGCTGACAGTCAAAGATCACAAAGTGGACAGTGGCCCAGTTCCTGGAAATCTTAACTGCTTTTCCCAAATAGTTGGAACAATCCTTCTGCCCATTTGTCTATGAAATTAGCCAGCCCGCAAAAACTAACCACTCCATATTTGGGAGCCTGTCGCTTTCTGAGATTGTTCACACATCTGGAGTATGCTTCTCTCTAAATAAATCCACTTCTTACTTATCACTTTCAGTTCAGTTCAGTCACTCAGTCGTGTCTGACTCTTTGCGACCCCATGGACTGCAGCACGCCAGGCTTCCCTGTCTGTCACCAGCTCCTGGAGATTGCTCTAACTCGTGTACATCAAGTAGGTGATGACATCCAACCATCTTATCCTCTGTCTCTTACTAAATTTATCTCTTATCTCTTTGTCTCTCACTAAGTAGTTTCTGTGATGAGACATCGAGAATCTCAAATTCACTGGAACAATTCTATCTCTTCGCCCTTTTATAATTTATAAGGAAAGTCACTCAGTCATGTCCAACTCTTTGCAAGCCCATGGACTGAAATGCTCCAGGCCAGAATACTGGAGAAGATTCCCTTCTCCAGGGGATCTTCCCAACCCAGGAATCGAACCCAGGTCTCCCACATTGCAGGTTGATTCTTTACCAGCTGAGCCACCAGGTAAGCCCAAGAATATCGGAGTGGGTTGCCCATCCCTTCTCCAGTGGATCTTCCTGACCCAGAAATCAAACCAGGGTCTCCTGCATTGCAGGCAGATTCTTTACCAGCTGAGCTACTAGAGAAGCCCATTTATACTTTATAGGAACATTCAAATAAACATTTTAATATTCTGATGCAGTCTTGGTACTTGTTTTCTGGAGAACCCAAACTAACACCCATACATATATACACACATATTAAATATCAAAGAAAATTGGGGGAAAATAAAACTGAAAAATTCACAATCAATTCAGACATAAGGCAGAAAATCAACAAATAAATAACTCCTATATGAGGCTGTAAGTAAGGAACCCAAATCAGAGACAATCAGGGCTATGAACAGACTTTGCTAACAGCAATTGCAAGACCAATTAACTTTTAAAAAGGTTATTCCATGTGTCATTTCCTTATTTGCAAATTGTCTGGCTCATGGATTTAACTTGGACTAATACTGCAAGATTAGCTTGGTAAATAAATAGGATAATTGTCTTGGATGTTCTAGAGTGAATTTTCATGTCTGAGAGAGAACTAGGTAGAGCCTTACTTAAGCTTACTGGGCTGCCATGATTGGGCAAAGAAACATCTCTTCCAAATTTATATCTCCATACATTACTAATAATACAAATCATGCCCAGCTTCATTTCCCTCTGAATTTCCAGTTATGTTAGACATTTTAAAACATAATTATTTTCTAAGAAAACCAATTTCTCCCCTAAAATGATAGTCAAGAATTTAAAATATTTCCAAAAACCTACAATACAAAAAGAGGAAGCTTAAAATGGGTAACTGGAGGAAAACAAACTTTATGATGAAGATAAGGCAAATTATTTGTGCTTATATGTTTAAGTACCCACGTGTGTATTAAATAATCATTTGATATAACTTTTTATTAGTATATTCAGAAAGGTGATATAAGGTGCTTTATCTGTTAACCTGGGCAAGATTATTTTGGAGTAAAAAATGTAGAAACTAAGGTATACACTGTTACATGTAACAAAACCAAGACTTGAGTGAGCTCAAAAATAAAACTTTATCTTTCCTAGTCTCTTCAGATCTCTCTAGAATCTCTAAATAACTCTCAGATCAAGAAGTGGTTTCCAGGGTTGGGTGTGGGGGACACACATTCAACTTGCTCTTAGGAAAATATGGTGTAAAAGTAAAGCCAAGTGTGTAATTCTAAAACTCTTGGTTGAAGTCTCACACAATTTGATTTTACCTGTGTCTATGAACCACTCAAACAGACAAGCCTACGAAGATAGTTAGGATGTGGCATACATATTTCCATTAATTCATAAGATTTCTAAGAATCTCATAATGGAGTGAGTGAAAGTCACTTATCACATGTGACTCTTTCAACCACATGGACTGTAGCCTGTCAGGGTCCTCTGTCTGGGCAAGAGGACTGGAGTGGGTAGCTGTTTCCTTCTCCAGGGCATCTTCCTGACCCAGGGATCAAACCCAGGTCTCTCACATTACAGGCAGATTCTTTACCAGCTGAGCCACCAGGGAAGCTCCCTGTCATAATGGAATGAACTTCAACAGAAATTATAGAAAACTCAGTGTTTAAGAAAGCTGTAATTGTACATACACTGCTACTTGAACTAAAAGTTGGAATACGTTATACAAAGTAAACAGATACTTTGGAGCCCCAAGCTACAAAGGGTAGTAAGCAGACTGAGAAAAATCACTCTCTTGCAAATCTGGGTTACATTTTATGTTAAAAGAATTTTAATGCAAATGGTGGAACCCAAAGCCCATAGGACAGTTGAACACTAATTGACATATGGCAACATATGTCAGCTTGGATTTCAAAAGTGCCACTCCTGTTTTCTTGCCTGGAGAACCCCATGGGCAGGGACGCCTGGCAGGCTACAGTCCAGGGGGTCGCAAGAGTCAGACTCCACTTAGCTAAACCACCACCACTGACTCTTGAATGCTCTGTGCCTCTTCCCTTCTTCCCCTTTAAAATGAGAGTGTCTATGGCAGTTACTTTATAGTGATCCTACTATTGAATGTTGAGATGAGCAGGAGTAAATACTTTGACAGGACTTCTGACTAAAAGGAATGGTATTCAAGGAGTACTACCCCCAAAATGATATGCAAGAAGCCTCAATGGTCCCTGACTCTGAATTAGATGACAGGATCCTAAACCTCAAACCTGATACTAATGTAATCCATAAGACTTTTGAGGATCTTGGATTTTAAAACACACATGGGGAAAAACTAAATTACTTGTGGTCAGAAAGCTAACCGTGATTGTTTTTAAATACTTTAGTAGACCACTTGCTACCTCTTTCATCAATATGGAGGTCTAGTTTGCCTTTCTTTGAATATGAACTGGTTTTAGCAATTCACTTTTAACCACTGGAAGGTGGCCATAGATTACATATCCAATTATCCTGCTGCTGCTGCTAAGTCGCTTCAGTCATGTCTGACTCTGTGCAACCCCATAGATGACAGCCCACCAGGCTCCACAGTCCCTAGGATTCTCCAGGCAAGAATACTGGAGTGAGTTGCCATTTCCTTCTCCAACGCATGCATGCATGCTAAGTCGCTTCAGTTGTGTTCGACTCTATGCAACCCCAAGGAGAGCAGCCCACCAGGCTCCTCCATCCAGGGGACTCTCCAGGCAAGAATACTGGAGTGGGTTGCCAATTATCCTAACTTAACGCTTTCCTGGTAGCTCAGTCAGTAAAGAACCTGCCTGCAGTGCAGTTTAATCCCTGGGTTGGGAAGATCTCCTGGAGAAGGAAATGGCAAACCATTCCAGTATTCTTGCCTGAAAAATCCCATGGACAGAGGAGCTTGGTGGGCTACAGTCCATGGGACACAAGAGTCAGACACCACTTAGCTAATTTCACTACATTTCAACAGTTAAAACAGCATACATCATATTCTCCGAGGTTCACTGAACTAAGACAAGAAACGTGTATCTTGGCACAATTGCTTACAGTTAATTAATACAATGTGATTTGTGATGAAGGTGAAGATAGATCTGAATGCGGAAGCATAGAGACTAAAATGCGTGCTTCCTAATAGGCAAATAATAATTATTTGCTGACTCAATTAATGCACACATGCTTGGTAGAGACCTAAGGGCATTTGAGATGGTATAAGTTTATATGAATATGGAATGAGCTGGAAATGCCTGCATCATACAAAAATCAAGAGTTATCTGTATTTTAAACTTTATAATTCTTTAAAAAGTTTCATTTTATTATTTTTCCTTTTTAATGTGTTAATTAATAAATTATAGCACAGGAATTGAATCAGAATATGCTATTAGCTTACATATCAATATTTATTTGACTGATAAATTTTAACTTAAGCTAAAAGGGTGCATTTGTAAATCATGCGACTTAGCACTCATGGATGAACAATTTAGAGTCTAATACAGTAAAGTAAGAATAAGTAATCATTATTTAGCCAAGAGGCTAAATAAATAACAGAGAAGTGTCCTGATTCTGATCTTTATGCATATTCTTCCTCTCTGGACTTCCCTGGTGGCTCAGACGGTAAAGAATCTGCCTGCAATGCAGGAGATACAGAAGACCTGGGATGGGAAGATCCCCTAGAGAAGGGAATGACAACTCACTCCAGTATTCTCGCCTGGAGAGTCCCCTGGACAGAGGACCCTGGTGGGTTACAGTCCATGGCACTGCAAAGAGGTGGACATGACCGAGTGACTAACACTTTCACTTTTCCTTTTGCCCCGCTGAAGAATAACAGATGACAATCTAGAAGAACCAGTACCTTTGCAAGTTTCTCTGATTACCTCTCATAAATCTTCATATCGGCAGCTAGAGATACCAGAAGCATAAGGTTTTAAATAAAGTACCCTATTTCTCCACACAAAGAGAAAATATAATCTAATTGTTTAACTCCCAAGTTTCCAGTTCTGACAAAGATCCTATTTTAAACAAAACAAAGAGCTCTTTCTGTGTTGTTGATTATATAAAAATCAAATAAAATGAGCAAACCTGTATAAATACCCATTTTATGTGTTAATGTTCCTAAATGGGAACTGATTTCTCCAGTTTTGATTGTTCCCCATTATGCAGTGAAAGAAATACTCCAGAGAAATGAAAAGATTTCTAACACAGAGTACACGGTGTGAGTCCATTCGGCTGACCACAGGATACTGCTACATCTCTGCTGGATTAAAACTTCAAACCCATTAAGCAGAGCAGAAGCACTGTAACTTCCCAAGTCAAAAGTTCAGCAGGGAGTGTTTCAGGATGCTTCCTACCTCTTATTTTCTCTAATAACCCAGATGCAGTTGTCATCTCTTAGGGCACAGTGGTCAATAACTGCCGTGATTCTCTGTCCATGACCGGTCGGATAAGAACCTATTTTCTCCATTAATTGGTGAAGCAGCAGTGACTCTGAGGAGGGGTGGGAGGAAGAAGAAAGACTGCTTTAAAATATATTGTAATATGTTTTCATTCTGAAGTCAGGAAAGATTACATTAGGGAAGGTATGTATGGTGCTGTATCGCCTTTGAACCCTTGGTGTTCCCTGCTGATTATAGCTAGCTCTAAGGTGGGACAAAACAAATTAGTCACATTTTGTGAGACTGACACTTTCGTCTCTTGCCATATGGGATAACTGAAGAACTAACTAGGGAATGCTTTCTAATTTTCTGGCAGTGATTTAGCAAGTAGTTTTCTAAATGCAATAATCTTTGAAGGCCATGTAATGATCACATTTTCTGAATCACCATAACAGACAAACTGCTTTAGAAAAACAATAGTTTTTATCTGTCTCTCCATAAACTACCCACAATTTTACTATTTCTATGATAACTTTTATGTATATGTATGTGTACTATCTAATCTAATATTAATAAAACAGTAATTATTAATTGCTGATCATGCTGCCACCTGTATCCTATTCCCAGAGTGGAAGTCAGGCAGTTTAAACACTAGCACTTTTTTGGGAAATAGTTTTATAGACAGACACATGCCTTTTAATAAATACTGATCCACAAACTGAAAATAATTCCTTTTTCTGATTCTCCAGTACTCTTGCCTGGAAAATCTCATGGATGGAGAAGCCTGGTAGACTGCAGTCCATGGGGTCTTGAAGAGTTGGACACGACTGAGCAAGTTCACTTTCACTTTTCACTCTCATGCATTGGAGAAGGAAATGGCAACCCACTTCAGTGTTCTTGCCTGGAGAATACCAGAGGTGGGGGAGCCTGGTGGGCTGCCATCTATGGGGTCGCACAGAGTTGGATATGACTGAGGTGACTTGGCAGCAGCATAGATATTTATGAAATAAATATTTGTATAGATATTTGTGAAATACAGAGCCCCTGTGGCTCAGCTGGTAAAGAATCTGCCTGCAATGAGGGAGACCTGGGTTGCATCTCAGGGTTGGGAAGATCCCATGAAGAAGGGAACCGTGACCCAATCCAGTATTATTGCCTGGAGAATTCCATGAACTGTATTGTTCGTGGGTCGCAAAGAGTTGGAAATGACTGAGTGACTCATTTTCACTTATGAAATAAAAGTATTCACTAGAGAAAATTAGGTCAAAGGAAGGATATATACATATAGTGTAGTGTTCGTCACTCAGCTGTGTCAGACTCTGCAATCCCGTGGACTGTAGCCTGGCAGGCTTCTCTGTCCATAGGATTCTCCAGGCAAGAATACTGGAGTGGATTGCCATTCCCTTCTCCAGAGGATCTTCCCAATCCAAGGATGGAACCTGGGTCACCTGCATTGTAGGCAGATTCTTCACTGTTTGAGCTACAGGTAAGACATACATACATATATATATATATATATTCTTAAATATATTAAAATATTTCATGTAATTCTCTTACTGCTTATGTAGACTAAAGTACAAACATATATGAAAAATACTATTTAAAGTAATTATATGCATTTTTTTAACTTATGGATAAAACACATTTTTAATATATTAAACATCCATTGACAATGTTTAAATACCTTACCCAGTCTTATAACACAATTTTAGATCTCAAAAATTACATCATCGCATTTCCAAATGGCCTAATTGTACATATTATATGTGTGTGTGTGTATATATATATATATATAAATATTCATTACATATACATAGTAGTATATATAAACCTATGTATATGTATATATATATATATACATGCTATTTCAATTTAGAACTTCAACTAATGCCCATTGATAATAGAGTTTTTAACAGAAGTCTTTAAATAGAAAATGGCTCTGTTGAATAAATTCCATTTATAGTTCCATTTAGAGGAATATTTCTACTATAATTCCCCATCAGGTTTTCTCTCAATGAATTGCAGTATCAATGTACTGAAAAGTAACATTCCAGTTTCAAATATAAAAGCCATAGAAATCCAGCAAAGCTTTAAATTATTTCCAAATCTAGTATAAATAACTTTTCAGGTTTTACTGTTTCTGAATCCTGATAAACTTGATTACCCTTACTTCTTCACTCACAAAAGAAAGCAACAATGCTCTACAGTAGTACCTTTATCAATATATTAACAATGTTTATATGTGATATTTAGAGAAAAAAATAATAATGAATTAGAAGTACTCAAAAATTACCAGTAAAATTCTCTAAAATATTAATAAAATTTCATGTTAAACATTTTCACCCCATGTATCCATTTTTTCTCACCAACTTAAAAGTTCACTAAAACTATAGTAAGAGATAGAAAAAAATTAATGTACAAAGACAGACAGCATTAAGGAAAATATAATAATGAATTAGTGATAGTGACAATATTTTGAGGGTGGAAATAAGGTCCAAGTGTTTGTAAATCATAGTGTAAATAAAAATGTCTGGATAAGAATATGATTAAAGCCATTTAAAGAGCAAGCAGCAAGCATCCTCAGGACTGTATTCTATCATCCTCATCTTCAAAAGAAGGAGTATTTTTCTAACCTTTTTACAAATTGAACTGTAGGTAATTTAGAATGTTATGTTAGTTTTAGGTGGACAGCAAGTTGACTCAGTTATATACATATTCATTTTCAGATTCTTTTTCA
This sequence comes from Cervus canadensis, assembly GCF_019320065.1. Lineage (NCBI taxonomy): Eukaryota > Metazoa > Chordata > Mammalia > Artiodactyla > Cervidae > Cervus > Cervus canadensis. Next base: position 24,139,610 of record NC_057394.1, read on the forward strand.
TTATAGGTTATTAAAATATATTGAATATAGTTCCTTGTGCTATATAGAAGGTCCTTGTTGTTCATCTATTTTGTATGTAGTAATGTGTAGATGTTAATCTCAAACTCCTAATTTATGCCTCCCTACCACCCTGCCCCTTTGATAACCATAAGTTTGCTTTTCTATGTCTGTGAGTCTATTTCTGTGTTGTAAATAAGTTCATTTACATCATTTTTTTTTAGATTTCACATAGAAGTTATGGCATATTATATTTGTCTTTCTCTCTTTGACTTACTTTAATTAATATGATAATGTCTAGGTCCATTCATATTGCTACAGATGGCATTCTCTCATTATTTTTACTGCTATGTAATATTTCATTATTTATATATACCACATCTTTTTTTATCCATTCCATATCATGGTTATTGTAAATAGTGCTGCTGTGAATACTGGGATGCATGTATCTTTTTGAATTAGAATTTTCTCTGCCCAGGAGTGAGATATAAAAAGTAGAGTTACCATATGATCCAGAGAAGAGTATTTTTCCTGAGAAACTGACAGAAGAGCCTCCATCGTAGTTTATTAGCACACTGGCAAGTGAATGAATCTGCACATTCCTTCAGGACATCCCACATACCACTTGCTATTCCTCTTCAGTCTGGAATTCTGACAGCTAAATAAGTGTACACAAGTGCTTGTGCACACTTCTTCATGCAAAAACACACATCTAGGAATAGATTAGAGTACTTCCCCTCCCCACAACCCGGGAGAATCTGAGTTACTCCTAAAAAAAGTCTTGTAACTACTGATGCTTAGGTGTTCCCTTAAAAATAAAGCTGCCCTCTGCTTAGTCACTTTGCTGAGATCAATTATTCTATAAATCCCATTACCAAACAAAATTTTCCAGTACTTTAATAAGTTACTTTAAGTGTATACTGGCAGCAGAGGATCACCAAACTTTATAGTAAAGGCTAACACTTTAAAAACGTGATTAAAAGAAACAGACAAAACAGAAATCAGGTGGAAAAGTAGATGATTCAGGAAGCATACAAAAATAATCTTAAAAATTTATTAATATACAATATATGAAAGAATGTGTACTCATGAAATAAAAATAAAGACTTTCACCAAGGAGGATATATGGATAGTAAATAAGCATGTAAAAAGTTGTTCAGGAAGATAAAGATAACAAATAAGCATATGAAAAGATGATTCATGTCATATGTCTTTGAGGATATGTAAATTAAAGCAACAAGTTACAACTACACATCTATTGGAATGGCCAAAACCAGAACATTGACAATACCAAATACAAAAATGTGAAGAAATTTGTGCTAGTTTTGCTGTTGTACCTCGAACTTCAAGTTACTGCTACAGTGCATGTTAAATACTTAGTTAAGAGGAAAAGGCATTAAATCTATACAAGATATTTTGGGGGTGCAAGGGAGAGAGACTACATTTACACAATTTTTATTATAGTATACTATTAGAATTGTTCTATTGTTAGTTATTGTTATTAATCTGTTACTATGTCTAATTTATAAATTAAGCTTTATTTTATTTATTTATTTTTCATTTATTTTTATTAGTTGGAGGCCAACCATTTCACAACATTGAGGTGGGTTTTGTCATACATTGACATGAATCAGCCATGGAGTTACATGTATTCCCCATCCCAATCCCCCCCCCACCTCCCTCTCCACCCGATTCCTCTGTGTCTTCCCAGTGCACCAGGCCCGAGCACTTGTCTCATGCATCCAGCCTGGGCTGGTGATCTGTTTCACTATAGATAACATACATGCTGTTCTCTCGAAACATCCCACCCTCGCCTTCTCCCAGAGAGTCCAAAAGTCTGTTCTGTACATCTGTGTCTCTTTTTCTGTTTCATTGCACGTGTTCTTATGGAGTGTATACAAAGCAATCAAATTGATGAGTCATAGGATGTGCTAATCTATAACTTTAGTGTGAATGGCCAAACTGTTTCCCAAAGTGTTTGAAGTAAGTTGTCTGTCTAGTAGCAATGGATAAAGTTCTCTTCTTGCTCCACATCCTCATCAACACTTTAAAAGCAAAAATTTATGTAGGATTTGGTGCTATCGTCAGTTTCAGGCATCCACTGGGAGTCTTGGAACACACCCCCTGCAGATGATTGGGGGCGAGGGCACATGTCCTGTATGTTCTATTTCCAGTTAGTCCCCAAACTATCAATTAAACTGATTGATCCCGATAATGCAGAAAAGATACATACGATTTCTGAGATTCAGATTTTTTTCCTCTCCACTGAAAGAATCAGTATTATTTTGAGTATAGTAAAACATTTAACAGTTTTCTAATAGCCTATTCTGGAAAAAAAGGATAAAGTATTTTTCTTTATAGAAGTAAACACCCTTTCATGGGCCACACAACAGGCTATTTTGGTACAGCTTTTGCTTTCTCAGCCCTTGCTGGTCAAGTAAGTGGAGCATGCTGTTTGCACTGGTCTATTCCCTCACAGGGAGGGTTAGTTTCCAGTTGATGTGTTTGATTGCTTTTCTGTATACAATTTAAACCCTGGAATTTTGTAGCTTTTAAACAGCAACCTAAGGTAGATTATGTCTTCCCCAGTAAGACTGCCAATTTCAGTCTTTTTGAGAGGATAAGAGATAGGGGTGAGAACCAAGGGAAATCATCAAAGGAATGTAAAGAGAGCCAGGGCACAGAGAGGAGAGTGAAAAAGAGAGATCACAGGGAAAATATTCTTGTTATGCATCGGCTCTTTCCAGAATCGGTGAGTATGTTTTCAACTTCAAATCCTATGTTGAATCAAATAGTGTCCCCAGCGCTCTGTTTCCTGCTGATGATATTCTTGTTCCACACTCCTGATCCTGCTGAGTGAGTTTTGCATTTTTATAAGGTCTGATTATAAAATGAGTGACCTTAAATCCATTGCTACCAAGGGATTCTAGCTAATGGGTTTAAGTCTAAATTATACTAGTAGTAAAATAAATACATCCACTCAACCATGTGTTTATACCTTTCTCCATTTCATTTTACATCTTATTGATAAGATTGAATTAAATTGTCAAGACTCACAGGAAATGATCTGGTGTTTAAGATTCTCTAGTTCTTAAAAACACTTCAAATTTCAGAAGCATAGTATTTTTCTGGCCAAGTAAAAATATGTTTAAAAGCATAAGGCATTTTAGAAAATGTGGGATTATTTTTCCCTAAAGTACTCAGAAGAAATAATGCTTTTCATTCTTGATGTGTCCTCTTAAATCTGCCCTTCTTTCTATGGAAGGTGACATATATCAAGGTGATGTAGTTGTTGAGAAGCTAACTGTACAATAATTCAGAGACTGAAGAAAATGCTTTATTAAAATAGTAAAGCACTATTAAATAGGTGAAATTTAAAGTAAGTAATGAATAAAATTTAGACAGTTTTTGAATGATGGCCACATATGCCAGTTCCTCTCACAAATGGCTAATGATGACAACATTCTTTGTTTTCAGCAGTACATTGTTTCTCATAGATACTTATTTCAGTTTGAACTTGGAGAAACATGAAAGTCTTGCTAAATTGTATGTGTGCCCGCTAAGTTACTTTAATCATATCCGACTCTCTGCAACCCTTGGATTGTAGCCCACCAGGTTCCTCTGTCCATGGGATTTTTCAGGCAAGAATACTGGAGTGGGTTGCCATACCCTTCTCCAGGGGATCTTCCCAACCCAGGAATTGAAGCTGGGTCTCTTTTGTCTCCTGCATTGGCAGATGAGTTCTTTACCACCAGTGCCATCTAGGAAGCCCCTTGCTAGATTACCACCAAAAAAATCTTTATGAAAAATAGAATATTCTAGTGTTTTCCTTTCCTCATGTAAGAACACCTTTCATCGTGCAAGACTGAAATGCTATGTACAGTAAACAACAACGGCCCTCCTCTCGCTCCCCATCTCCCCCCACCCCCCGTCCTTGGCTGTCACCTTACTACTTTGTTTCTATTCTTTTGACAGCTCAGATATTTCATGAGTGGAATCAAACAAAATTTGCTTTCTTTGACTGTCTCATTTCACTTTGCATAATATCCTCAAAGTTCATCCGTGTTGAAGCATGTGATAAGATTTTCTTCTTTTTCAAGTTTGCATAATATTTCAGTGTATGTATATACCATATGTATCATGGTTTTGAAGCTTCAGAATATTTTGTTCCTACCTTGCTTTCCAAGCATATAATCAATCTTGACGGACTTGTTATGTTTATCTATGATTTGTGTGTTTCCATCCACTGTGAATCTTTAAAACGTGTCTGTGTGTGTTAGTCGCTCAGTCATTACTAACTCTTTCTGACTTCATGGACTGTAGCCCGCCAGGCTCCTCTGTCCACGGAATTTTCCAGGCAGGAATACTGGGGTGGGTTGCCATTCCTTTCTCCAGGGTATCTTCCTGAAACAGAGATCAAACCCAGATCCCCTGCATTGCAGGCAGACACTTTACTGTCTGAGCCTCCAGGGAAGCTTAAAATAGTTAAAATACGTTTTTACCTAGGGATTTGATTTCTCTTTGAAGACTTACACCCATCAAAAGCATAAAATGAAGACTCTTTCCTGCCCTGAAAAGGGAGCTGTTCTATAGTCCTTCTAAACTGAGGATAGAGATTTTTGAGTTTCTCAGTTTTCTCAAGGGTCTCAGTTCCTAGACCCATGTGAAACTGTTATATATTGTAGTAGAGTGGTGTTGGGAGACATATTGTTAGTTTATATATGTTGAGCTTGAGTTAAGCTTAATACTTTTTACTTTGACTGGCTGTTTCCTGATCCATGGTGGATCAGAACTCCACCACCCAGAATCCACCACCTGAGGAATTAAATCTTAACTGAAAACACTCTCACATCAGGGAGCTAATTTGTAATTCTCTACAATGAACTACTATTGCTGCATAAAAAAATAAGATTTTTTTTCAAAAAACAATCTTTTAAAATTGTTAATTATGGTACTAAGAGGTGGTATCTTAGGAGGAGGAACTATCGTCTATGTAAACTTTTTTTTGTTTTTAATTATCTTTGAATGTGACATTGTCTCATTCATGTTCTGCATATTTTTAACTTTCCAGCCTCGTCCCTTCTAACCATTAGGCATTTTTGAATGCACACTCTCTCCTTTATTGCACATTTCCAATTTTTGAAACTTCTTGATTTTTCTTTTCATTCATTTTTAGTTCCTAGTAATCCTTTCCTGAATTGAATATGTACTTGCTCCCTACAGAAGTGTGATGGCATCCAATATTTCCTCTAAACAGAACTCCATATTTTTTTTTAAATCAACTATCTAAGCAATATTTATGTGTGTGCCCTGACACTCTGTTTCTTTTATCTCTGTATTTTTCAACCCCACTAAGATCTCAAGTTTTAGTTATCTCTGAGGGGCTACTACTGGTGCTTTCCAAGTTTCTTTTGCAGGTACTCTGTGAAAAATATCATAGTCTTTCCCCATTGCACATTCACGTAATCTCATCTTCTCTTAGTTTTTGAAATACTGCAAACACAATACATATCCCTTTCTGCCATCACCTTTCCTGCTCCATAAAGGAATGGGTCTTTCATCTGAATTAATATGCTAGTCACTCAGCCTGAGACTAGAAGCATGATCAAGTGGAGGTGTCCCTGGAAGAGCAAATTCAGGGCTTGTCACTAGTTCAAAAGCTGCATGTTTTCCTGTTCAGTTGAGCTTAAGGTGAGCTTGATCTTTTTCCAAATGTATTCCTTTATCCCCAATAAAACCAGCTCCCTCTTTGCTTCACTTTGGCTAACAAGCTTATAAATATATCTGTGAATTATCAACCTAACTGACTAAGACCATGACTGCCAACATTAAAAAGCGTTCCTTCCAGAGGGAAGATCCTCTAAGTATGTCATAGTTGCTTGTGGATGGAGGACCATTGAGAGACCTTGCACAATACATCTGAACTCATCTCTTTCCACATGGGAGTTGAAATTGAGAACTGTAGTTATACTTGCATCTGTATTGCCCTGCATCAACTTGCCTCACACATATCACTCTTTGTTTGAAAAGACTTCCTTTTTCTGCAAACTGCAACAGAATGCTAGCTATGTAGCTGATGTAAGCAAATTTAAATCAGGACTCTGAATTCTTCGGGATTTTCCTGGTGGTTCAGTAGTTCAGACTCTGTGCTTCCATGTAGGGGACACAGTTTTGATTCTATCCCTGGTTGGGGAAGTAAGATCCCACATGCCCCCTTGGGGTTCCCCCCCAAAAAAAAGACTCTAAATTTTTGAATTAAATATTGCTATCCATCTAGCCACATAGCACTAAGGAAAATGGAGGCAAATGAATAATTCTGCCCAATGTAAAATGATATAAGTACAATTTAAAATAAAATATATTTCAAAATTTAGAGTATATTTAGGGTCCCAAAATTTCAAACTTAGAGGACTCAAATTTTAGAAACAAGAAACTTATTTTCTATTATTAATCATTGTTTATTCCTTTACTTTAAGCTTATGATATTAATTACATAGCCTAAAAATAGAGCTTAAATTTTCAGTGTTTATTTATCATTTCCCTAGTTTTCTTTTCCTGGTACCCAGAATATGTTAGTCATAGTCATGCAAAAAGGCATAATCTATGTGGAAATAAGTGAATGATCATCTTAAAAAGGTATTCACTAAGGCTGACTTATTGCAATTTAAGATGTTTACCATCCCTCCTTCGTTTTTGTTGTCTTTTTATTTTTCTATTGTGCTATCATAGACAACACAGATTCTAGATAGGCATGTGAAAGTGCTGGAAGCCCAGATATTAGTCGTTTATCCTTGGTAATCATCTTCATGTTCTTCATTCACTTCAGGCAACTATAGACTGTCTCATACTTGTTGTATCTTATTACTTGCCTGTACAGGTTGAAAAACCACTTAGCAGAAGTAGGTTTTCACTTGCTGAGAATGTTGGTTTAATTTACACTATATGGCATAGACTATTTTGTGGAAGATGCATCATTTAATTTTCCTGTAAGGAGTAAATTTGAGAAGCTTGGGGTTACGGGCACCAAATATGTAAATCATTCAAGTGATGTACGGATTGATTGCATCCTGGATGACTGCCCAGCTGCCTGCCCTGAGCCTAGCATTGCTACCCTGATACTATGCTCCCTGCTGATCTCCAGGTAAGACCACTCAATATCAATAGCTTGATAATTCAATAAATCCTTATTAGATTTTTTGAAATAAAATTCATATGTTATCACAAGACAAGAAAAATTTAAACATAAAATTTTTTTTTTCTGCTCTTTGGCTTCTCTCTCTCCCTCTTCTCTACATTGTACATCTGTATTATACATCAATCAAATCTTCCCCATGGGCAGAACTACCTGCTCAACCACAATGAGCAAATGTTAACAAGTACCAGTATGTTCCAAATTCAGTACTTTGGGAGCTATGTCTCTATTTGATGCAGTTGTGCTAGCTTAAAATATATATATATATACACACACACACACACATATATACATATATTACATGTACTTTAAATATTCCTTGAAAATAACAAAACAAAGCAAACAAACAGAAAAAAAAAACAACTTTGACTCCCTCTTCTAACGATATCTATGATGATCATTATTTAATAGATAGTGCACTGAATAACCTGTCAATAAATTTGTTAGGGGAACCACTGACTGAAACCTCCCACCCTAGCCAGGCCCTGTAGTAACCACAAGCTACTATCAATCAGAAGAATTTGGGAAAAGTCAAAAGGAGAGAGGAGATGCCAGTTCATGTGTCCCACCAACCTTCCTGAATCCTTCTCACCGGAATTCATGCTGACTGAGTGATATGTGAACCACCAGGAAGGACCGTGAGTCAGAATGACTGGCCAGAGACAACCTGGAAACTAACCCCATCACCATAAACCCCAGACTGAGAGCCACGTGGCAGAGAAGTTCTCTTGGGTTCCCTTACCCTGTTTCTTTCCACCTGGGCACCCCTTCCCAATAAAGTCTTTTGCTTTTTCAGCAAGTGTGTCTCCCCAGACAATTCATTTTCTGAGTGTTAGACAAGAACCCACTCTGGGGCCCTAGAAGGGATCCCCCTTCCTGCAATAAGGTAAAATATTTAAGCGTTTATTTTTCAACACACTAGTCATGGCTGTTACTCAGTTTTTAATTAACAGTGCCTGGTGATACAAACAGTCAAACAGTCAAAAGGACCAGCCCTACAACTATATAACACCTTGGAGTCCTAATCTGTAGTGTCAGATATTTTCATCGCTCATGAAACCTAGTGGGGCCCTCCTGAGTATAAAAATCTTTCCAAGTCCCCATTTCCTGTTAGTAGGCCTTCCCTGGTTTCCAAAGGGCAGACTCAAACAGTTACTAATTAAAAAGTGAGAGTAGGCAGAAACAAAGAAAAGCTGTCAAGAAACAACAGTGCCCCAATAAAGCAGAGTCCTAGCTCCTCCTCAAGGGACGGACACAGCAATTATCTTTGAGGTCTTGCATAGGAACTAAGGTCCCCCACCTTGGTGGAGGATGGTAACTTCAAGTTGAGCACAAAATTCCTGGAACACGACTCTGCCACTTCATCATCAACAAATCAGAATGAAAGGCATCCATCCTACAGGCCACACTCTAAATTTTACCTTTAAAATGCTTCCCTGAACACCACTGGGGAGTTTGGGTCCTTGAATATGGGCCACCTGCTCCCCTTGCTTGGCTGCAGTAAACCTTTCTTTGCTCCAAATGCTAACATTTCGGTTTGTTAGGATTTAGGTGCCTCAGGCACAGAAACTTGTGTTTGACAACAATTCCTGTGTTTAAGTCACCTGAAATAATACTGTTGGAAATGTTTTGGAAATATTGCTCACATGGAAAGAATTATTGCTGAAATGGATAAAGCAAGGTTATTCAGGACAGGGCTTAGTTATAAGTGTGTTTGCTGTACCATTATGGTTATCCACGCACGCGCGCATGTGTGTGTGTGTGTGTGTGTGTGCATGTGCGCATTGCATGAGAGATAAAGAGCTGATGCCTTAGGTTGGGTTCTCAAGCAGGTCTTTTTAATTAATTAATTTTTGGCTGTGCTGAATCTTCCATGCTACATGTGGATTTTCTCTAGTTGCAGATAGTGGGGGTTACACTCTAGCTGTGGAGCATGGGCTTCTCGTTGTGGCGGTTTCTCTAGTTACAGAGTACGGTATCTAGAGCACATGGACTTCAGTGGTTGTGGTGGACCGGGCTTAGTTGCCCTGAAGCATGTGGAATCTTGAATTTAGACTGATAAGGAAGTGTAGGAGACAGGGCAGGGTGGGGGAAATAGCTGAATCAGTTTGTGATTTGGGAAAGTCCCAGCACATGTACCCCGCCCCCCGCCGCTGCATTTGCCAATACAGCAGTTCCATAGCTCAAGAGCAGCAATTAAAAGTTTAAAGGCTGGAGAGTTGATATGTCAACTTCACTCTGTAGATGATAGTAGAGAAAACTACCTTCCTCACTTATAATAGCATTTGACTCTTCATTGTTCCTGCCACTTTTCTTACCAGTGCGGCATATTTCATCACTCAAATGCAGATGAAAAAGACTTAAACACAAATTTCTTTAAAAAAGATAAGAAATCTGCTTAAGTATCCATTCAAAGGTGACTTCAACCAGACTCTAGAGTCTTTCTTCACAGATATAAAAGATGGAGACAGAAGGAGAGAGGAAAATTAAAAGAGTGTCATGTCCAGGCTTATGATATCATCATAATTTGTCTGGAACTTTTTTGGTCTCCATTACTATTAATTACAGATATGGAAATATTTTGTGTCATTTTTTTGTCTTTACTTTTTCATGTAACAATAGTCACTTAGTGTACACTGTGTACTGAAATTTTCTACTTATAAGAAATTCAGAGAATGTTTCAAATACAAACATAAGTGGTCATATTATCCATAATAAAGCCAGTAACTATAATAACAAACATAGAACATCATCCCTGCTGATGCCATTTAGACATGGCTGCCATCACCAAGTTCCAGTTTTAAAGAAGTAGAATCAGGCCTTTTTCTTTCTTTTAAGAACACAGCCTAACATTTGCAAATATTACTTCCACTCACATGCCATTTGCAAGGATTTAATCCAAGGATATGATCACATAATGGCTGCAAGCAAGACTGAGAAACGTAAGAAATATAAGGTCAGTCACTGCAGAAATTAGAAGTTACTATTATTGCAATGAAGAAGTGGGGATATCAGCAAACAAACAGCAATATGTCCAGTGAGCACTTTTCTTTTTCTGATGCATATGTTTGTTTTCTCTTTTTCTTAGTCATATTGCTTGCTACTGTTTTATGTTTGTTTTGATTTATTAAATTATACTTGCTTTATGGTTCATTAGATTCAGGCTTTTAGTTAATTCTAGTTATAACCTTGCAATTACTTATTTGTACTTCATCTAGTTTACTATATCAAAATCAGAGTAATTTCATTTCTTAAAAGGACACAAAGTCTTCTTAGCTATAATTTTTCCTTCAGAATCCCTTTAGCCACCTCTCACAGCATCTCATATGATGTGCCTCATTTTCAGTTATTCTGGGATAATTTATAGTTTTAACTTTCCAAGACTGTTGTACATGATTGAAATTCCTTACATGTACATGAGGAAAAAATCTTAAGCATGTCATTTAGGATCATAGGCAACATGGACCCAATTTGTCGTATTACCTTCTTTACTTAATTTTCCTATTTTGTCTTTATTTACTTCACTATAAATTCTTAAAAAACCAGCATAGGAAATCCCTACACTTAACCATGAACCATTTTAACTCTTGATGCGTCTTTTTTAGCTTCATAATATTTATTGGGTTTCTTGGTTTCTCTGAACTTCGCTCATTCGCTAAGAAGTAACCAATACTGCCTAACTGAAGAGACTATTTGTGACAAAGAACACAATGAAGCACCTAAATGAATGTTATTTAGGGAGTGTGGGGGGAAATTAAGTGATTTAACTGTTTGGAAAAGGACTTAAGTGCATGAAGAAATTTAATCATATTTTCCCAGGAAAATTCAGAATTTTGTCATGAAGGCTTATGCCAGATTTTCTCATGGTTCTTCATTTTGTTTTGTTTTTTAAAATATTTCTACATTTTGTTTTTATTTAAAATTTCTCAATTATTCATGTTCTGTTATTCATTATCTTTTTTGTAAATTTGTATACATTAATCATGGTGAAATTTTGTGTTTACAATGTTATATCTTCTCTCAGTGTCAGTGGAAAAGAAAATTGATAGTGCATATTTAAAATATTCATCATAATCCTAAGTCTTGAATTGTTGTAAACTACCTTTATTTTTGGGCTTCCCTGGTGGCTCAGTTGTAAAGAATCTGCCTGCCAATGCAGAAGATGCAGGTTCAATTCTGGGTCAGGAAGATCTCCTGAAGAAGGAAATGACCTAGTCCAGTATTCTTACCTGGGAGATCACATGGACCGAGGAGCCCGGTGGGCTACAGTCCAAGGAGTTGCAAAAGAATTGTTTGTAACTTAGCAACTAAACAACAACAACCTTTATATTTCCAATCCTCATTCCTTGGTTTATGACATTAAAATGAGAGCTATACTAGATCTCAACATTCGGTCTTTGTCTTTCTATACTACTCTGTTTCAGATGCTTCAGAAGATGAGTTTTGTAGATCAAGAGAGTAGTTAAGTAATTCACTCTTAACAGGACATAATAATACTTAATTAGGACCTACCTAAACTATCACCAATTTCTAACAGTCAATGAACATCCCCTACTGGGAATTTTTTTTTTTTAATATGAGTGCTTGTGGCTTAGAAAAGGGAGTAATGCTAAGATAAAGTGAGTCTTAGGTTTCAAACTATAAATGTAGTTTAGGACTTACAAACAGCTTCTTAAATATTACATGCTAGATTTTACATTTACAAAAATAGGTTTAATTTTGTTTTCATTTGGTTTTGGAGACCGAGTTTTGATTTTTGCAAATTTTTTTTTGGCCAAACTGAACAACTACTACACTTTGTGGGAATAAAATTCCAGCTCAAGGAGATACAAAGAAACTAAGCTGAGATTGGATAGTGTTTAACTGTATGTGAAATATTGAAGAGTGCCTAGATTTTGCTAGTACTGCATTTTTATTTCTCTTACTTTGGCTTTTTTCTCCATAAAGTAAAACATTCTCCGTTCAACTATAATGTAATGTGTGTATCCCTAAAAATCACCAAGCTATGCAAAATTGCACAGTGAAATAGCATCAGGGTCTATGGGGGAGAAGGCTCTGGGACACAAGTGAAAAACTTCATCAGTGATGCATAAAAAGAAAAAGATATAAATTAATTCAAAAAGTGTAGCACAGTAATAGACATTACCTTGTTAAGGCAAGGTATATATATATATATAAATACTACAATATATATGGCATCTCACCTTGAATATAAACTGAAGCTTTCTTGTAAAATTGAAAGCTTGTGTCTTGTGAGCTATGGTGAAGCAGTGGAAGAAGAGCTATCTGGAATTGGACAGAAAGTTGTAACAGCACATACACAAGGGTTTGACTCAAAAAGTATATGGTGAAATGATGTACATCATAGATATTTAGAGCTTGCTTGTCTATTTTGTGCATTCCTATTCTCAGATCAGCCAGGTGCAGTTTGTTGCATTAATATTTCCATGAATGAAATCATGCATTAAAAAACACATTGCATTATTCTCAAATTATTTCTTAATATATAGTTGCCTTGGAACAAATTTACATTTTGGAAAGAATTACTACAACAGAATTGCCTGTGTGTGTGTGTGTGTCTGTGTATTTTGTAGTAAGCACAGAATGAATAAAGGCATATCTGGGTCACTCTTCTTTTGACTGATATTAGAAGATGAATAAAGTCAATAAAAGGAAGATTTAGGGATAAGGATGTAAGGTAGAAATGACCCTGCTCACTAGCCCTTATAGGCTTGACATTGGGAAACAATGAAAATAAATATGTATGGCTTAAATAGTCATAAATTTATTCATGTTAAAGGCATGAATTTATGAAGTATCAAACAAAGGCGTAACTAATATTTTGATGGGCGTTCCATGTTATTGGAGTTTTGAGTTTATTGGTCCTGAATCTAAAACAGTTGACAAAGATAGGTTAGTAAACCAGAAAAGTTCTTTTCTGTTTCTCCTTTCTTCATGATAATCCTAAATAGTGCGCTGGTCCACAGCTGGAATGAAGTGTTTTAATGAAGTGATTCATTAAAATTTGTATTCTACTTTTTTTAAACATCAATTTAGCTAGTAATTACTATCACATAAAGGGGTGAGAGTAAGTATAGTTTTTAGTTTTTAAGACAGGCTCTGTTTCTACTGCATTGGCAGGTTCTTTAACACCTGAACCACCAGGGAAGCTCAAGAAATGCTTGTGTTTCTTACCAGAATCATTGACAATGTTGACAAGAACTTATAATTGTTTTTGTACTATTGGAAATGAACCAACTGATAAATTTGGAGCTGGAATAGTTCAGTTTTAGATGGCAGAAAGATATTTTGATGGGAAAAAGTCCACAATGAGGCCAACTGGGGAGAAAAAAAAATAAAACCTCCCAAACCAAGTTACAGTTATAAGTTACCAATTTAGAAATGAACTGACAAATGATTGCAGCCTGAAACATTAGAATGAATTGGATTGTCAACTACTTTCAGCCATTTGGGGGAACATTTCCAGCTTGAGTGAAATTAGAATCATTTTATTACTGTTGTCATTTTCAAGTCTAACCCTAACCCTCTACAAAGTTATCATGTCTGAATTTGATTCTACTCATGCAAAAAGCAGATGTTGGCATATTTATTGGAAACATTCAGGTTAAGTTTCACGGTAATTGAGCACACATTGATGCAGTTTCCTGGGTTTGTTGTATATATTTGGTTTTCATTTTGAGTACCCACAAGTTACAGCTGTACCCCGCTCCATTGCCTCAGTCGTGTCCGACTCTTTGTGACCCTGTGGACTGTAGCCCACCAGGCTCCTCTGTCCATGGGATTCCCCAGGCAAGAATACTGGAGTGGGTTGCCATGCCCTCCTCCAGGGGATCTTTCCAACCCAAGGATCAGATCTGCATCTCCTGTGTCTCCCACATTGCAGAGAATTCTTTACCCACTGAGTCACCGGTACATTACACTCTTCAACCTCTCTGAGAAATACTTTTATTTGCTGTAGCCTTCTGTGCTGTCTGCACCATCTCATTCTGATGGAATGTAAACATACATCCTGCAAATCTTTTAGGGCAAAGCTCAATGAATTACTGATGTAAAAGAAAAATTAGCTGAACTACTAGTTAATGAGGCTTTCCTGATAGCTCAGTTGGTAAAGAATCCTCCTGCAATGCAGGAAACCCCAGTGTGATTCCTGGGTCAGGAAGATCTCCTGGAGAAGGGATAGGCTTCCCTTGTGACTCAGCTGGTAAAGAATCTGCCTGCAATGTGGGAGACCTGGGTTAGATCCTTGGGTTGGAAAGATCCCCTGGAGAAGGGAAAGGCTACCCACTCCAGTATTCTGGCCTGGAAAATTCCATGGACTGTATAGTCCATGAGATCGCAAAGAATCGGACACAACTGAGTGACTTTCACTCATAAGTTAATGAGGTTTTTTCTTGTATACTTTCTTCCTTGTAAGTGAAAACACAGAATTGTTATTGCTAAGTGTAGTCACCATGCTGTTATTATTATATTATTATTACAATAACCATGTTAAATATTAGAGCTGCAGAACTTATTTGTCTCATAACTGGAAGTTTGTACCCTTTGACTTGGACTTTCCAGTTGACTCAGCAGTAAAGAATCCACCTGCAATGCAAGAGACACAAGAGATGTGGGTTCAATCCCTGAGTCGGGAAGATCCCCTGGAGGAGGAAATGACAACCCACTCCAGTATTCTTGCTGGGAAAATCCCATCAACAAAGGAGCCTGGCTGGCTACAGTCCATGGAGTGGCAAAGAGTCGGACACAACTGAGCAACTGAACACACATATATGCTTTGACCTATATCTCTCTATTTCCCCCACCCCATCAGCCCCTGACAACCACCCACCTTCTCTCTGTTTCTATGAGTATGTTTTTTTAAGTGTAACCCTATGGACTCTAGCCTCCAGGCTCCTCTGTCCATGGGATTCTCCAGGCAGGAATACTGGATTATATATATCTATATATATAATTTTTTTTTATTTATCCATTTATCCATTCAAAGTCACTTAGGTTGTTTCCCTACCTTTACTATTGTGAACAATGCTGCAATGTACATAAGGATGCTAGTGAATATCTCTTTGAAGTAATGATTTTATTTCCTTCTTGTATATACTCAAAAGTGGGATTGCTGGATCATAGTGTAGTTTCATTTTCCCTTTTTTTTTTGAAGGACCTCCATATTGTTTTCCAGAATGGCTGTACTGATTTTCATTCCCACCAACAGAGTACATTCATTATTATCATACCTAGCTTTTTGGATAATAGCCATCCTAACAGATATGAGGTAATATTATATTATGGTTTTGATTTATAATTTCCTGATGATAAGCAAATGTGCTCAGCATCTTCTTGTATTTGTTTGCCATTGTATGCCTTTATGGAAATATCTATTCAGGTCCTTTGTTCATTTTTTAATTTGATTATTTGTTTTTTGTTATTAAGTTGCATGAGTTCCTTATATGTTTTAGGAATTCATGTTTTATCTGGTAGGATATGTTTTATCTGGTAGGATATGCTTTATATCCTACCAGATATCACAAATAAATAGAAAGATAGAAAGATATCATGTGTTTATGGATTGGAAGAATTAACATTCTTAAAATGCCCATACTATCCAAAGCAATCTACAGATTCAATGAAATTCCTATGATATTCCTATCAAAATTCCAATGGTATTTACTGAAATAGAAAAAAAGTTCTAAAATTTTTATGTAATCACAAAGATCCCATATAGCCAAAGCAATCATAAGAAGGAAGAACAATGTTATAGGCAGAACACTATATTTCAAATTGCACTACAAAGCTTCCAAAGTGGAAACAGTATGTCACTGACATAAAAAGAGACAGACACTGGTGGAACAGAGTGGAAAGCCCAGAAGTAAACCCATATATATATAAACAGTCAGCTGATATTTGACAGGGGAACTAAGAATACACAGTGCAGAAAGAATGGCATCTTCAATAAATGATGTTAGGATACTGGATGTTCACATGCAAAATAATGTTTTTGGACTTCTATTTTACATAAGTCACAAAAATTAATTTAAAAGACTAAAATGTAAGACTTGAGCCCCCATCCCCCCCAAAAATATCTCCTAGAAGAAAACACAGAGGAAAAGCCCTTTGGTGTTGGTCTCAGCAATGAATTTTTTAATATGACACAGAAAGCCCTGGCATGAAAAGCAAAAATAAAGACCTACAACTACATCAGCCTTAAGAGCTTGTGCTTAGCAAAAGAGACAGTCAACAAAATGAAAAGGAAACTTATAGAGCAGATGAAAATATTTGAACTCATGCATTTTTAGCAAAGAAAGATCTATGCTATTATCTCCCAGAAACATGAACTTATCTTTGCCTATTTTTTCACATTGAAATTTGTTGATTTAATCTACACCTTCTGTAAAGGACAGCATGCTTTTTTTTTTTTTTAATAAGAAAGCGATTTTCTTTGTCTCACAACTTCCTTCAGAAAGTTGTGAGGATTTTTTAACTTATATATAAGTTTTTCCTCTTTTGAGTATATCAGCTGATATATTAGTGCCTGAAAAATAAAACTATTTGTCTTCTTTCTAGGTAAATGCAATAGAATCACTGCTTTTCTCTGGTAGAGGACCAGGTTCAATTGTGTTTACTTTGTAAAGATTTTAACTTGAAGATAAAATTAACAACAAAGATGTATTTAGTTTCACAGAAAACATTTTAACAAAATGAGACAGAAGGCTATATATTCTCTGATAACCTTTGCAGTGTCTGAAAAAAGTTTGAGGAGCAAAATCACACAAATGGAAATCTGGGCAATAGATTGTATTTGAGATGATATATGACTTCCATGACTGTTGGCTTCTTTCTTCCTTGTGAATTTCTACGCAGGTCTGACTTTTTGATCATTTCAAGTATGCTTAAATATTGATCCTTTAGTGTACAATTTTAATTGAATTGAAATATTCATCTATTTCTAATTAGTCAGGAATTTTAAAAACATTCACACCCCAAAAAAACTTTTTTTGTGTGTGGCTTTTTGCTATTTTCTCAGAAAGAATAACTGTCCTGATTAAATGGTGGGCAGGGGCAAGTGGGGAGACAAAAAACAACCCTCCTAACAGTGTAAACAATTTCCTTTATTTATTTATTTATTTTTTTTTAATTGAAGGAAAAATTTTTCTTCTCGATTTAAATACTTACTGGGTACATTTTATAAAATTTTGAAGGTGTATTAAGCCAAATGCCTGGGGAAACTATACAATTGGTAATTTCTCTGATTGTATTTATACAGGGAAATAAACACAGACTGTGTAATGAATTCTCTGAAAGTCATGATACATCTCAGATGAAGACTCTATGGTACTATTGATATTTTTTTTTTTCCAGAGTTAGCCTCTATTGAAACTTCAACAAGCTGTTCTACTAGTCTCTGTATAGAACTTGGCAGGGGTTACAGCTAGCAGTCGACAGCAGCTGAAGTCATTTCTTTGACAGAATCCGTAAAGCCAAACACTGTAATAACTTCTCTGATGGAATTTTAGTGGTGAAACTCTTCGTCTTGTTACCATTGCTATTCACTTTCCAACTGGGGCTTCACCTAGCGGGGATGATAATGATGCTCTGTGGCTTCTGTTTCCATCTGTGACCCCTGATCAACTGGAGAGTGGCAAATTTTCCTCAAAATGAATTGATACTGGGAAAGTTATGCTGCCAGAGAAAGTCCTCTTCCTCTAAGGTCCTCTCTGGCCTTCTACAGTAACAAGAGGTAAACTCAGCCTTTATCAGGTGATTTTTTTTTTTTTCTCTCTCTCTAACCTTTAACACAGACAATTGGAAAGGATCATTTACAGCATCCATCTACAACTTCAGGCCAAGATGCTTGAGAGGAAAAGAACATAACAACAATCATTTAGGTTTTCTTCCTTTTCCCTATGATAGAGTTTAGCTTTGCATGTTTTTTTCTTCTAATTGATCTAATGGTAAATTTCAACAATGAATTGGGATGCTTTACATGGCAATTTTGAAATTGATACCTGGGAAGTCCTTGTACTTGTACTTTTAACTTAGAAGCATGGTTTATCAAAATAATAGTTTAGGATACCCTCACTTGGATAAATCATTATCATAAGTATGAAATAAAATGGAAGACTATAGTATAAAATTATGTTTTCAAGGACAGTGCTCCTTAGTTCATGATTTCCTTCTGATATAGCAACAAAATCTATGCCTAATAAGTGAAGCTTTGTAAATTGGACCACACCAAGTCAATGATTTAAGAAAAAAAGTAAGTGGATTAAAAGAAAACATGTCTTTGAATTTTCATTAAATATATGTATGTGTATATATATATGTATATTTTTTTAATCAAAATGTTTCTTCCTGGTCACTACAAGATTAGTTTTAACATCATTACATATGAAATTCACATTTTATTAGGGCATGTCCAATGAGAAAATTTTAAATCAGAAAATATTTTGCCTTTTTAAATCATAAAGCTTGGCTTGATCTAATTGGAAGTTATACATGCATATCCCCCCAAAACAGAACCCATCTCTGTATTATGAAATAGATAATGCAATCATGGCTTAAATATATTAGCATAAATCTAAGCTTTGTGTGTGTGATTAATAGGCTATTCAGGAGTTGAAAAAGGGTTCTAAAATGTGATAAATTTTATCAATATTATAACTGACCACAGGACTGGAGATTCTATATATGAAAGTTAAATGGTAAAAGGAATATTCACAGTTTGTCTTAGGAGTGCAGGAGCATTTATTATGATTTACATAATTTTAAGAGGAAAGCAAAGCTAAATTTTATGTTGTTTTAATAATTGAAAATCTATTAAATAATTTGAACAAAAGACTATAAACTGATAGCAGGACTGAAATATCAGCATTTCCAATTTTAATAACTTCTTTATTTTAGTAAGTTGAGAGACCTATCCCTTTTATGTTTAAATAAAGGCCATTTTTTTAAAGTTCCTAATCTGAATCTGAACTTTTACTAGTGTGTTCTATTATAATATTACATTAAAATTATTACATTATCATAATTATTAAAATTAAATGCTTTGAAACAAAATCACTCCCGAACATATCTTAAATCTAAAAAGAAAGTTCAACTGTGACTTAGAACAAGTATATAACTGCAAAAATGTGTATTCTTTGTGAAATTGCAATAGCAGAGCAGAAATGAATTAAATTAATAAGTAAAAGTTTATTGTTCAAGCCTTGTCCCATCTTTTCACCCTACTTCAAGCTAATTCTCACTGAGTGATGATGAGAAAGAAAAATGAGGATATTTATAATAATATTGATTGGTCATTATAATAATGATGGAAACCTCTCCCCATTTCTATATCCATTCTCTCATGACCACCTAACACATTCCTCATGTATCCTCGCAGAAAAGGATAATGTTAGGAAATCTTATCATTCTTCTTCTAAGTCTCTGAGGGCTGTATCCTCGCCCTCTGGGCCTCCCCAAATCCCAAATACGTATTTATACTCTAACACGTGCTATGTGTGCTAAGTCACTTTAGTTCTGTCCGACTCTTTGTGACCCTATGGACTGGAGCCCACCAGACTCCTCTGTCCCTGGGTTTCTCCAGGCAACAGTACTAGAGTGGGTTGCCATGCCCTCCTCCAGGGGATCTTCCCAACTCAGGGGATCCACTCTGTGTCTCTTATGTCTCTTGCATTGGCAGGCAGGTTCTTTACCACTAGCGCCAGCTGGGAAGCATACTCTAACATATATTTAAATAATTACTTGCTAACATCACATCTCTCATAATTAAGAACCTATACCCTGAATTTTGTTGGATATTAAAAAAGCCCCATCTCTCTCTTCTTCAATATTTTGAGATTTAAATAATGGAAAAATCCTGAATTCACCTTCTGAATCTCTAGACATGGGCTACAATGTGTGTGAGTGTTAGTCACTCAGTCTTGTCTGACTCTTTGTGACCCCAGGCTCCTCTGTCCATGGAATTCTCCAGGCAAGAATACTGGAGGGGGTAGCCATTTCCTTCTCCGGTGGATCTTCCCAACCCAGGGACTGAACCCATGTCTCCTTGACTGCAGTCAGATTCTTCCATCTGAGCTACCAGGGAAGTTCCATAGACTACAATAACATTGTCCAACTTAATATGGATTGTCTTAGTAAAAATGAGTACATGTGATGGCTAAATAGCATTGAGAAGTTATTATTGTTAAACTTCAGTTATTTTGAGCGTTAAATATGGAGAAAAACCCAGTGTATTGATGGCCTGAAGAATGGAAGGGTGCAGGGGAGGCACATAGTTTATTTTACTCTGACTGCTTTCCAGATTTTCTCTTTGTTTTTCAGTTTGTCTGGCACATATGTGGGTCAAGGGTGAAAGAGATGGGATGGGTTTATAAATCTGCAATTGCATTTTCTGATTCTTTTCTTTTTTTTTTTTCGGGTAACATTCTATGATTTTCTGATGGCCCTCATCTTCAAATGGTCCTAATTCTGATGGCCTCAGGTCCCTTCATTTACCTCCCACTGGGAGAAAGTGTTTATGCTTTCTTTTTAGAATTTTGACTGGTTTATTATTACTTGTCTTTTAAAAAACCTTTTTAAGTTATTTTTAAATATGTCTCTTGTATGTTGTATGTAGGTGAATCTTGCTTTGAAAGCAAGTCTGTTTCTTTCCTTAGTTTTGAATTTCTGATCCATGTTGCTTTTTTTTTTTATTTCATGTAACTGAATACTTGTGTATATTTGGTTAATCTGAGAGAGCCTTTTCTTCAAACAATGTCACATTCATCAAACTGTGAATATTGACTCTGGATGAGAATATGTTATTACACCAAAGTAAAATTTATCCATTTTATTAATTATATTGTTAAGTGAGATCATGTCCAATGTGCTTAGAAATAAAGGGGCATTAAGAGTCCCTGGAGAAGGAACTGGCAACCCACTCCAGTATTCTTTCCTGGGAAATCCCATGGACGGAGGAGCCTGGTGGGCTAGAGTCCAGGGGATCCCAAAGAGTCAGACACAATTCAGCAACCAAACTGCAGCAGCATATCTTCTTTTCACTCTCAAATGATACAGAAACAATAACATATGTATGCACATATAGGGGCTTCCTGGTGGCTCATCAGTAAAGCAACTGCTTGTAATGCAGATGAGAGTTCAATCTCTGGGTCAGGAAGATGCACTGGAGGAGGGCACAGCAATCCACTCCTGATTCTTGCCTAGAGAATCCCGTAAACAGAGCATCCTGGTGGGCTACAGTCCACAGGGTCACAAAGAGTTGGACACAACTGGAGCAACTGAGCATCCATATAAATATACACACATAATACATAGATATCATCTCCAAGAGAGAGGGAGAGGATGGAAAAAACAAATGGGACAAAATGTAAACAAATGATAAATCTTAGTATACAGAAATTTTGGTACCACTCTTGCAATAGTCCTATGTTTTAACATATAAAAATAGTAGGTACACAAAGGATTTATAAGTTAAATAATATTAAAAAAATAAATTTTGTTAATGACAGTAGTACTTATAAAACCTTGAATACTTAAATATGATAATTTATATCCTGAAATGTCTACAACTTCATTTTAAGTATACACACTATTATATTTTGTAAATTATAAATTCAATCATTAAAATGAATAACTATTTTTCTCTATTGATCAGAAAATTCATGACAGGTATTTACTGTTAACTTGGAGAATGGGTACTTGGAGGGCTTCTGTGCGCTCAGTCGCTCAGTTTTTCCTCCTCTTTGCTGTCCCATGGCTGCAGCCCACCAGGCTCCTCTGTCCATGGGATTGCCTAGGCAAGAACACTGCAGTGGGTTGTCATTTCCTACTCTAGGGGATCTTCCCGACCCAGAGATCAAATCCACATCTCTTGTGTCTCTTACATCTCCTGCATTGGTAAGCAGATTCTTTACCACTGGTGTCACCTGGGAAGCTTTACAGATACATTTAAAAGAAATAGTTGTCTCACTGAAATCATTTGCAAAATTTAAGGTTTATGTGCATTTTTCTGTGCAAATATTTTTGACATTTATATTAGATAGTTAAAGGTTACATTAAGCAAAAGTGTGGGAACCACCTATAGTTCAAATTCGTTTGGTCACTATGCAACATTGTATTTGTTCTTACCTTTGTAGAAATACTTTACTTTGGCCATTACTCCCTGCACACTCTGTTAAGTTTAATAAGTCCACTGTGTGTATACCTACATGTGTGTTTCTGTTGGTTTTGTTCATCCCTAAAATGCATCCTTCATCCCCATTTTCTTTTCTAAATCACTTTACACTTACTCTCATAATAAACAAGCATCATCAAAACTCAAAAGTTTTTACCACCAATTAACATTTCAACTAAATATTAACACTATTTTCAGGATTATGTAATGTAGATTATGAGTACTTGAGATCAATGCCAAGAATAATGGCCCTTACGATGTATCTTGGGTCAACTCTGTGCAAGTTGAATGTACATTTGCATTAAAACAAAAGATTAGGTTAGCACACCAGAAAACATTCTTCTACTTCATTATTCCTACTTTGATCAATTATTGTACTGTAAAATAAAATTTATATGTGTGTTCTTGTTTACAGTTAATGTAAAGCACTGTCTTTTATTGGTCATTTTAAAATTTAAAATAGCATACACAGCAGAAGACTCTCCACACAGAATCTTAAAAAAAACTATGAAATATTCATGGAAAGATAAGTTTAGTAGATATAAAATTGCTTTATGAAAATTATGACATCATGAAAATTGTTACATGGTTTTTCACATTTTTCAAAATGTAAAACAAAATTTAAAGCCCATAATAAGAATGCAGAAACATCTATTTGCTGATTATCTGTTTATGGACTGGTAGAATTTATGACCATTATATCTACTACTGTGGGCAAGAATCTCTTAGAAAAAATAGAGTAGCCATCATAGTCAACAAAAGAGTTCAAAATGCAGTACTTGGATGCAATCTCAAAAATGACAGAATGATCTCTGTTCATTTCCAAGGCAAACCATTCAGTATCAAGGTAATCCAAGTCTATGCCCTGACCAATAATGCTGAAAAAGCTAAAGTTGAACAGTTCTATGGAGATCTACAAGAAGTTCTAGAACTAACACCCAAAAAAGATGTCCTTTTCATTATAGGGGACTGGAATACAAAAGCAGGAAGTCAAGAAATACTTTGAGTAACAGGTAAATTTGGTCTTGGAGTACAGAATGAAGCAGGGCAAAGTTTTGCCAAGAGAACACACTGGTCATAGCAAACACGGTCTTCCAACAACACAAGAGAAAAGTCTACACATGGACATCACAAGAAGTTCAATACTGAAATCAGATTGATTATATTCTTTGCAACCAAAAATGGAGAAGCTCTATACAGTCAGCAAAAGTAAGACTGGGAGCTGACTGTGTCTCAGATCTTGAACTGCTTATTGCCAAATTCAGACTTAAATCGAAGAAAGTAGGAAAGCCACTAGACTATCCAGGTATGACCTAAATCAAATCCCTTATGATTAAACAGTAGAAGTGGCAAATATATTCAAGGGATTAGATCTGATAGACAAAGTGCCGGAAGAACTATGAATGGAGGTTCATGACAATGTATAGGAGGCACAGATAAAGATCATCCCCAAGAAAAATAAATGAAAAAGGCAAAATGGTTGTCTGAGGAGGTCTTACAAAGAGCTATGAAAAGAAGAGAAGCAAAAAGGCAAAGGAGAAAGGGAAGATATACCCATTTTAATACAGAGTTCCAAAGAATAATAAGGAGAGATAAGAAAGCCTTCCTCAGTGATCAGTGATCAATGCAAAGAAATAGAGGAAAAAATAAAATGGGAATGACTAGAGATTTCTTAAAGAATATTAGACATACCAAGGGAACATTTCATGCAAAGATGGGCTCAATAAAGGACAGATGTGCCTAACAGAAGAAGATATTAAGAAAAAGTGGCAAAAATACACAGAAGAACTATACAAAAAAGATCTTCATGACCCAGATAATCACGATGGTGTAATCACTCACCAAGAGCCAGACATCCCAGAATGCAAAGTCAAGTGGGCCTTAGGAAGCATTACTATGAACAAAGCTAGTGGAGGTGATGGAATTCCAGTTGAGCTATTTCAAATTCTAAAAGATGATGCTGTGAAAGTGCTGCACTCAATATGCCAGCAAATTTGGAAAACTCAGCAGTGGCCACAGGACTGGAAAAGGTCAGTTTTCATTCCAATCCCAAAGAAAGACAATGCCAAAGAATGCTCAAACTACCACACAATTGCACTCATCTCACAGTCTAGTAAAGTAATGCTCAAAATTCTCCAAGCCAGGCTTCAACAGTATGTGAAACATGAACCACCAGATATTCATGCTGGATTTAGAAAAGCCAGAGGAAGCAGAGATCAAATTGCCAACATCTATTGGATCATTGAAAAAGCAAGAGAGTTCCAGAAAAAAACAACAACTTCTGCTTTATTGACTATGCCAAAGACTTTGATGATGTGAATCACAACAAACTGGAAAATTCTGAAAGAGATGGGAATACCAGACCACCTGACCTGCCTCCTGAAAAATCTGTACGCAGGTCAACAAGCAACAGTTAAAACTGGACATGGAACAACAGACTGGTTCCAAATAGGAAAAAGAGTACATCAAAGCTGTATATTGTCACCCTGCTTATTTAACTTATATGCAGAGTACATCATGAGAAACGCTGGAGTGGATGAAGCACGAGCTGGAATCAAGGTTGCTGGGAGAAATATCAATAACCTCAGATATGCAGATGACACCACCTTTATGGCAGAAATGAAGAAGAACTAAAAAGCCTCTTGATGAAAGTGAAAAAGGAGAGTGAAAAAGTTGGCTTAAAACTCAACATGCAGAAAATTAACAGCATGGGATCTGGTCCCATCACTTCATGGCAAATAGATGGGAAAACTGACAGACTTTATTTTTTGGGGCTCCAAAATCATTGCAGATGATGACTGCAGCCATGAAATTAAAGAACGTTTGCTCCTTGGAAGAAAAGTTATGACCAACCTAGACAGCTTATCAAAAAGCAGTGACATTACTTTGCCAGCAAAGGTTGGTATAGTCAAAGCTATTGTTTATCCAGTAGTCATGTATGGATGTTGGAGTTGGACTATAAAGAAAGCTGAGCACGGAAGAATTGATGGTTTTGAACTGTGGTGTTGGAGAAGACTCTTGAGAGGCCATTGGACAGCAAAGAGATCCAACCAGTCCATCCTAAAGGAAATCAGTCCTGAATATTCAGTGGAAGGACTGAAACTTCAACACTTTGGCCACCTGATGCAGCGAACTGACTCATTTGATAAGACCTTGATGGTGGGAAAGATTAAACGTTGGAGAAGGGGACAACAGACAGATGGTTTGATGGCATCACCGACTCGATGGACTTGAGTTTGAGTAAACTCTGGGAGTTGGTGATGGACAGGGAGGCCTGGAGTCCTGCAGTGCATGCAGTCTCATAGAGTCAGATACGATTGCGTGACTGAACTGAACTGAAGGAAAGTCGAGAATTTTATATATATATATATATACATAAAATAATTGATATAGAATAAATACTTTTCAATATGTATTTTCAACTGACTTTCTAAGTAATCTTTCAATTTTACATCATATATAACATTAAGAAAATATTCTAAACCCACTGGTTAATCATAACAGTAACACAAAAAATAAGCTATTTCAATCACTTGAACAATGAAAATTTGTTATTCATAAGAAAACACATTAGTTCCCCAGTTTATTCAGATCAATACATGAGATCAACAAAATTGGCTTATTTTTAGCTAAACATATTGACTATCTGTGTTTGTATCTTTGTATGTGTTACGTGAGTTTGAGTAAACTCCGGGAGTTGGTGATGGACAGGGAGGCCTGGCGTGCTGCGATTCAACGGGTAGCAAAGAGTTGGACGTGACTGAGCGACTGAACTGAACTGAACTGAACTGATGTGTATAAACTTGATTCCCTTTTTCTCTCCTTGAAATTAAAATACTTCAAATAAACTTTTGTGTTAAAAATAGCTGGTCTTGGTATTCCTCTCCTTAATTTCCCCTAGAAATAAACCTCGATAAAGAAACTTATATATGGTTTCAATTCTGTTAACAAGTTACTGTAATATATATTCTTGATAGCCTCAGTTTTATTTCTGTTAAGCGAAATCATGAAAAAATGTGACTTAATTGATAATCAACCATTCTTTGTAACTGGGTGAACAGCACAGTTAATTGGAAAAATATGGAAATAATTTTGAATAACTATTATTATTTCACCAGTAAAAGCAGTACTAGTCTTACTATTTTGAAGGATTTGGATAAATTTTCCCTCCTTGTACTTCATCACTTTCCCCTTTCTGTTCTCCTTTATTATTTCCTTCTTTTTCATTTCCATTCTTTCTGTTCTCTTTTTCCTTTTCTTTGAGCTCTCTATCCACTTTTTATTATTCACAGAAATTAGTTACTGCCATTATCCAGATTCAGAGCATATATGGTCTGATTAATAACTTAATCAATATTAGAAGATATCATACATACAAAATAAATAAATATTGCTTTAACCCTTGTATTATTTTGGTTTTGAATTATTGTTTCCATTACTGTTATTATTTGATTACAGCGGCTTGACCTTCAGTTTAGTACATGAGTATGCTAATTATGCAAACTGGAAATTTGACAAGAATGTAGAATAACTGCCAAATTAACTAGCAACTACTATATGGAAGATGTACATTCTCCATTATGAAATTGTTCCCATACTCTGTTACTTCCCCTGCCCACTTCATCAATGTGTCTGGTTACTATAGACATCTATGCTTTGTCCCTGACCTGCTTAGCGTGTTCAACAAATATTATTAAATAGTTGCCAAAAAGGATACACAGCTCATTTTTAATGCTAAATTAAAGAAATCTTAGCAAATTAGAGGGAAATGATGATTTAGCTGCTATTACTGTGGCTAATGATTCCTGCGTGGGAATATAATTACCATCAAACTTTTTGAATCAGATGCTATTATTATTTTCATTGCAACAACTTGTAAAGTGAGTCAGAGAGAGGCTGTGTGGATCGCCACGCCCACAGAGCCAGTGAGAGCCAGAGACAGGATTGAAACCCCTGAGTCTGGCTTGAGAGCCTCTCGCTCAAGTTCTGCTGTTATTACAGCCAAAGTACTAATTAGGGAAGTATAACCTCAGATTCTGTGCAATGTTATAATACTCTAATTTTAAATAAGTACTAAGTTGAATCTTATAAATTTTAAGGTATAAATACAAATGGAAGGGTCTTTATTGAATACTTAATTTTTATTCTACACAATTTATATGCAAATTAAAGACAAAATATATATTATTGAATATGAGTAAGAGAATAACTAACTCAGTTAACTATTGAAATATTAGTGTGTTTTATCATAGTAGATTATCCTAATTTATTTTAATAGATTCATAACAATTTTACATATAATCATATATAAAATGCAATAGACATCTCACTTTGGGAATGAATTCTATTAACCTTTTTTTCACAATTGTATTTGTACCTTCTAATATTTCTTTCGACAGCATCCCCTCCCTGACTATTTTTACCATGATTAAATAAGGGGAGTTAATTGTAATTTTAATCTGCTTTGACATAAAATCACATCCCAATCTGTGTTAAATTAACAAAGATACAGTAAATGGGGCCAAAATGTTTGTAAAGTTTGAGCAGTAAAAGCTTAATAGTCCAACATATATTGGAAATCTTAGTACTTTTGTATTTTTCAATATAAAGTAATCCTCAAGACAATAACAGGCTGGCCTCTGGTTTGTGCAATTCTTAAGAGAAAATTGTTTTTCTAAATATTGGTAGTGGAATAACTGAATTATTATAACAAAACAAGTTGCCTCATTTCTGAGTTATCTTTTTTTTTTAAGTAATCCTATCAACTGATGTTTATAGTAATTCCTATATCCTAGACATTACTAGATTTTTCACCATTTCCCATCGCACAGGTCATAAGTTAATCAATACATTTTATTCTGAATACCTCAAAGAATTTCAGTCTTAATTAGCTCATTTGTAATTAGACAGAATTGAAGTATTAGCAAGTTCATAGAAGTCATGGAGATAGATAATCATGGTATTTAACCTGGATAAAACTATAGAAAATTAAAGTAATAATACTGTTTAAATAAGGCCAAAGAAGAACAGTGGTCATTAGGAATTCAATATGGTCTTATCTATGATATACTACACCAATTATTGCACATACAGTGAAAGGATTTTTCTTCCATAATGAAAGCCATATTTTAATTAATAAGCATTGTGTCATGAGTATATTTTAATATAGGAAGTCTGTTCCATACTAGTGCTTTAATGGGTTGCTTCCTGAACTATTACCAAATAACAGTGGAGAAAGCTGTGAAATTCTTAACCAGTTCTGTATGTCCTGGCACATCAATGTATTGGTACTCTTCTTTTCTTTCAGCAACTACTATCCAAATCAATTCAAAATATGAAATCCTCCCAAACATCCTTACATTATACATGTCACCAAGTGGTGTCTGACTATTTTGCAAGCCCATGGCCTGTAGCCCACCATGCTCCTCTGTCCATGGGATTTATCAGGCATGAATCCTGGAGTGGGTTGCCATTTCCTCCTCCAGGGAATCTTCCCACCCAGGGAAGGCACATATGTCTCCTACATTGGCAGGTGGATTCTTTACCATTGAGCCACCTGAGAAGCCCTTCAGAGTCTTTACCCTGAATAAATCCGGTCAACTTTCTCTGCCTTCTGTCTTTGTCCCATGAGGTGTGATTGGACCAGTGCTATTTTTCTAGAATGAGAAAATGGATAACAACCACCAATGCCCTCATCTGCCTGAGTGTGTGTGTTGGGCTTCCCATCTTCCTGAGGCATTGATAAAAATAGTTGTTGATTCTCTTGCTTTTTTTTCTTCTGATGCTGGCTAGTTTTGACTTGGCCATTTTTTAATTCAGACACAAGTTTGTGCATCAGTATCAGAAAGAGGGAGGATACAAATTAGCCAACAGGTTAGCAGAAAGCCCTGACATCTGCTTTGGATTCAGGTGAGCAAAGCAGTCTAGCTCTTTATATGGGGCTGCCTGACTCAATAGAGTTCTAGACTGGACAGAGAATCAGTGTCAAGTTTCAAGGTAAAAAATATTTAACTTTCCCCCTTTTGGGTCAGTTTCTTCCTTAGGGAAGAATTCTTGTTAAAGCTGTAAATCAGATGCTTCTAAATTCCATGGCTGAACACCACTCTCATAATTTCCTTTTGTTTCATTAAGATTTACATTAGATTAACTAAATTATAATACTTTGAATATCAATTAAATGAAAAATGTATGCATATAGTGGTGAATATAAGATTCTTTGTTTAGTACAAGAGTGATGTTAAATAATATCACAATAAAGAAAAGGAATATGATGGACATGCCCCCTCCTCATACACAGTGGTAAGAATGTGGAAAACTCTGTTACAATTTAAATGTTAATATATTCTAGATAATTTAGAGATAAATCAAAGTAAATGAAATGTTACTTTATCCTTGAAAGATTATAGATGCAAATAACAATATACATAGCGAAGTATAAACTTAATAGTAACCATTGTAAAAGGATTTGTTGAGCTGATATTATGTTATAATTAAATCAACTATACTTATATAGCTCAAGGTCATAATTTTGATTTCCAAACATCTAAACTTTTGATAAATATAAACCACGCATCAAAAACATTTTTAAAAATTAGATGAGTGATAAAAGTATAACTAGCTTCTGAAAATCAGGAATTAAAATATAAAAATTTTAATGGAATATATTGCCAGGCATTAAGTTAATCACAATTAATATCTTTCTGATTTTTGATAGCATTTTCTAAATCATATTATATGAGGATTTTCAATCATTTTCAATTTGATGTCATTACTAAATTAGATGGATAAGAAACATCTAGTTATTATTTTTGTTTTTCAGTAGCTCAGCCGTGTCCAACTGTTTGCAACCCCATGGACTGCACCACACCGGGCTTCCCTGTCCGTCACCATCTCCCAGAGTTTGCTCAAACTCATGGTCATTGAGTCAGTGATGCCATCCAGCCATCTCATCCTGTGTCACCGCCTTCTCCTCTTGCCCTCAATATTTCCCAGCATCAGAGTCTTTTCCACTGAGTCAGCTCTTCACATCAGACGGCCAAAGTATTGGATTCAGCAACAAAAACATAACACACTTAAGTAGCTATAAAAATAATATCTGAACTTTTATTTGAGACCAAAAAGCACATAGATATCTAATAATACTTGTTTCTTAGTAAAACAAAAAATTCAGTAAGGAAAAACCTTACTGTAAATTAGCAAATGACACATCAGTGCGCTGATAGTTTCAAAAATCTCTATTAGAGTACTAACTGAAACAATGAATAGAGCAACATTCACTTTTCTATCACTATGGACTGTTCCTTTTCATTCTGATAACGGTCTATATTCTGACATTAATTTCATATGTTAGCCTTCTGATATTTATATTTTGCATGTTATATCTTTGTCTATTTCACAGTTACCTGTGTATTTATATTAAAGTACATCTGTTCTAGGCATATACATACAGACATAGCATACAGCTGGATTTCACTGTTTTATTTATTCTGATAATATCTATTAACTGAAGTGTAAAGCCAAGTAATATATTATGTAATTATTATGTATTTGGATTTAGGTATACTTTTAAACATTTATTTATTTTTTGTCCCCTGTGGTTTTCATTGCCCTATACTATTTTTCCCTTCCAATCCCATACGATTATACAGTGGAAATGAGAAATAAATTCAAGGGAACTGGACATGGAACAACAGATTGGTTCCAAATAGGAAAAGAAGTACATCAAGGCTGTCTACTGTCACCCTGCTTATTGAACTTATATGTGGAGTACAACATGAGAAATGCTGGGCTGGAGGAAGCAGAAGCTGGAATCAAAATTGCCAGGAGAAATATCAATAACCTCAGATATGCAGATGACACCATCCTTATGGCAGGAAGTGAAGAAGAACTAAAGAGCCTCTTGATGAAAGTGAAAGAGGAGAGTGAAAAAGTTGACTTAAAGCTCAACATTCAGAAAACTAAGATCATGGCATCTGGTCCTATCACTTCTTGGCAAATAGATGGGGGAACAGTGGAAACAGTGGCTGACTTTATTTTTCTGGGCTCCCAAATCACTGCAGATGGTGATTGCAGCCATGAAATGAAAAGACGCTTACCCCTTGGAAGGAAAGTTATGACCAACCTAGACAGCATATTAAAAAGTAAAGACATTACTTTGTCAACAAAGGCCTGTCTGGTCAAGGCTATGGCTTTTTGCAGTAGTCAAGTATGGATGTGAGAGTTGGACTGTGAAGAAAGCTGAGTGCAGAAGAATTTGATGCTTTTAAACTGTGGTGTTGGAGAAGACTTTTGAGAGTCCCTTGGACTGCAAGGAGATCCAATCAGTCCATCCTAAAGGAAATCAGTCCTGGGTGTTCATTGGAAGGACTGAAGTTGGAGCTGAAACTCCAACATTTTGGCTACCTGATGCGAAAAGGTGACTCATTTGAAAAGATCCTGATGTTGGGAAAGATTGAAGGCAGGAAGAGACGGAGAAGGGAATGACAGAGGATGAGATGGTTAGATCGCATCATAGACTCAATGGACATGAGTTTGGGTAAATTCTGGGAGTTGGTGATGGACAGGGAGGCCTGGTGTGCTGCGTTTCATGGGGTCACAAAGAGTCGGACTTGACTGAGAGGCTGAAATGAACTGAACTGAATCTAATAGACAGAGTGCCTGAAGAGTTATGGATGGAGGTTCGTGACATTGTACAGGATGCAGGGATCAAGATCATCCCCCAAGAAAAAGATATCCAAAAAGGCAAAATGGTTGTCTGAGGAGTCCTTACAAATAGCTATGAAAAGAAGAGAAGTGAAAGCAAAGGAGAAAAGGAAAGACATACCCATTTGAATGCAGAATTCCAAAGAATAGCCAGGAGAGATAAGAAAGCCTTGCTCAGTGATCAATGCAAATAAATAGAGGAAAACAATAGAATGGGAAAGACTAGAGATCTCTTCAAGAAAATTAGAGATACCAAAGGAAATTTTCATGCAATAATGGGCACAATAAAGGACAAAAATAATATGGACCTAACAGAAGCAGAAAACATTAAGAAGAGGTGGCAAGAATACACAGAAGAACTATACAAAAAAGATCTTCATGATCCACATAATCACAATGGTGTGATCACTCACCTAGAGCCAGACATCTTGGAATGTGAAGTCAAGTGGGACTTAGGAAGCACCATTACGAACAAAGCTAGTGGATGTGACGGAATTCCAGTTGAGCTATTTCAAACTCTAAAAGATGATGCTGTGAAAATGCTGCACTCAATATGCCAGCAAATTTGGAAAGCTCAGCAGTGGCCACAGGACTGGAAAAGGTCAGTTTTCATTCCATCCTAAAGAAAGGCAATGACAAAAAAATGTTCCAACTACCACACAATTGCACCCATCTCACATGCTAGTAAAGTAGTGCTCAAAATTCTCCAAGTCAGGCTTCAAAAGTATGTGAACCGTGAACTTCCAGGTGTTCATGCTGGATTTAGAATAGGCAGAGGAACCATGGTGCCAGTATCCCCTTGGAACATCAAAAAAGTGAGAGCATCCCAGATTGTGGAAAATTCTGAAGGAGATTGTAATACCAGACAACCTGATCTGCCTCTTGAGAAATTTGTATGCAGGTCAGGAAGCAACAGTTAGAAATGGACATGGAAAAACAGACTGGTTCTAAATCAGGAAAAGAGTATGTCAAGGTGTGTATTCTCACCCTGATCACTTACCTTATATGCAGAGTACATCATGAGAAACTCTGGGCTGGATGAAGCACAAGTTGGAATCAAGGTTGCCAGGAGAAATATCAATAACCTCAGATATGCCGATGACACCACCTTTATGTCAGGAAGCGAAGAAGAACTAAAGAGTATCTTGATGAAGGTGAAAGAGGAGTGTGAAAAAGCTGGCTTAAAACTCAATATTCAGAAAACTGAGATCATGGCATCTGGTCCCATCACTTCATGGCAAATAGATGGGGGAAGAGTGGAAAAATTGAGAGATTTTTTTGGGGGGGCTCCAAAATCACTGCAGTTGGTGACTGCAGCCATGAAATTAAAAGATGCTTGCTCCTTGAAAGGAAAGTTATGACCAACCTAGACAGCTTCTTAAAAAGTAGAGATATTACTTTCCCAACAAAGGTCTGTCTAGTTAAGGCTATGGTTTTTTCCGTGGTCATGTATGGATGTGAGAGTTGGACTAAAAGAAAGCTGAGCACCGAAGAATTGATGCTTTTGAACTGTGTTGTTCAAACTGTGGTGTTTTGAACTGTGGAGAGCACTCTTGACAGTCCCTTGGACAGCAAGGAGATCCAAATAGTCCATCCTAAAGGAAATCAGTACTGAATATTCATTGGAAGGACTGACACTGAAGCTGAATCTCCAATACTTTGGCCACCTGACGCGAAGAGCTGACTCATTTGAAAAGACCCTCATGCTCAGAAAGATTGAAGGCGGGAGGAGAAGGGGATAACAGAGGATGAGATGGTTGGATGGCATCACTGACTCATTGGATATGAGCTTGAGTCAAATCATGGAGTTGGTGATCCACAGGGAGACCTGGAGTGATGCAGTCCATGAGTTTGCAGAGTCAGACATGACTGAATGACTAGACTGAACTGATACTATTTTTCCATATCAATGTGAATTATTTGAATAAAATTTTAATTTCTTTTAATTTTTTATTAGCTTTTAAGCCTGGTGGGCCTCAAACAGGGTTGCAAAGAGTTGGACATGACTTAGCAACTAAACAACAACAACGAAGATAAAGCTATTTTCATTATTTTCAATGTTAGCTGTAGAGTTTGTATCATGCACTCAGCTTCTCAAATTCTAACTGAAGTAATGTTATACAATGTTTTAAAATTAGCACACTCATAAAAAAAAAATCAGTCTATCACGTCCAACTTTTCATGACCCCATGAACAATAGCCTGCCAGGTTCCTCTTTCCATTATTATTTTTATTATTTGCATTTTTCTCCAGGCAAACATACTGGAGTGGGTAGCTATTCCCTTCTCCAGGGGATCTTCCCAACCCCAGGATCAAACCCAGGTCTCCCTCAAGCCAGGAGTATTTTTTACCATCTGCGTCACCAGGGAAGCCCACTCACACACATATATATTTGTCTCAACATGAGTTATTTAAAGTGGGAAAATAATGTTTTACTGTACTATATTGATATATTTCTATATAAAAATGAAAGTTTTAGATATATAGCAAATAATAATGAGTAAATAGTTTGTAAATAAAAATACAACTAATTGGAGTTGATTTCCATGTCAAAATTATAATTTGAGGTAGCAGTAAGTTTTTTGAAAACAAGACCTTTATTTGGGACTATTTTATCTGAGTATATTTAAAATAATTTAAAGTTTTGTTATCCTTTATGAATAATTTGCTCCTTATCTTTTATTGTTCATTAATGATGAACCAGGCTTTTACAACACAATTGTAATGAAACTGAATATCAGAATTGCTTTCCTATTGAAAGTAACCCACTGATGAAATTATCTTGTATAGGCTATATTGCAATAAAAAAATCTAGTTAGTTTCAAGTATCTGAAGCTTAACATCAAATATGTACTAATCAAATTTTTAATTCAACAAAATAATTTTGGCTAGTAACTATGTCTCATTATCTTTACTGGGTGTTAATAATAAAATCCTAATAAAGAATTTCTTTCTGGACTATATAGTTTTCAATATAGTGGAAATAATCAGCAATCATAAAATAATCAATTTTTTTAATGAGAAAAGTTAGGCTACACACAGAATGGTATGTAAACTAGATGGAAGAAACATATATTTTATATTATGTTTAAAACTTGTCATAAGGAGATATGATAAGTTGAATAAATTATATCTACAAGTGCCATTATCATGCCCTGCATAATGTACTCTCAACAGATGGAGACATTTTCCAAAGTGCATCTGTATTAATATGCAGTGAGACTCTAAAACTCAACTGGCTCATTATTTTTCTAGCAAATTATGTATGACCTAGTGCCTAAACAATAAGCAACAACATGTTCAGAAATTTAGGGGGTAAGGGAAGTTGGGGAGCTTCAGAACTAGCCTGCCAATGCAAGAGATTTGGCTTTAATCCCTGGATTGAGAAGATCCCCTGGAGAACGAAATGGCAATCCTCTCCAGTATTCTTGCCTGGGAAATCCCATGGACAGAGGAACTTGGCTGCTTATAGTTCATGAGGTCTCAAAAGAGTCAGACATGACTTAGCAACCAAACAACAAACATTATGTTCAGAGATTTTATATATATATATATAAATGAGAATTTTTTTGTTGTGTAGATTATGCAAGAAAACTGGAGAAAAATAGATTCTTGATATAAATGAAAAAGTAACAAAATTCAGTTTGGTATTTATAATATATAAACTTAATACTCATTTTGAAAACTATTTTTATTCTGATTTATTTTGACAATAGGTTCAGTATGTGAACTAAAATAGTACTTATTAGCATGGCATTAATATTTACCAACATAGGTACAAATATAT
Organism: Cervus canadensis; assembly: GCF_019320065.1. Lineage (NCBI taxonomy): Eukaryota > Metazoa > Chordata > Mammalia > Artiodactyla > Cervidae > Cervus > Cervus canadensis. Next base: position 24,175,475 of record NC_057394.1, read on the forward strand.
TTTTTCCCTTAGGGGTTATGTTTTCTCATGCTGAGATATCTAAATTCTGATTTTTCTTAGTGTTTAAGCTGTGAGATTGATCTTTTGTTGCTGCTTTTTGCTTGTCCTTGCTTCTTTTATTTTTTGGTTCATGTTTATTAAGAGATATTTTAGATCATCTGCTCAAGTATCTCTCATCTTCTTAGTGAGAAAATTTAAGATAAATTATATTCTCATAAGTGAAGTCAGATTTTAAAGTCCTTATAGTAAATGTACATGCATATTGACCCTCTTTCTTCTTAGTAATGATCGTATAATACCTACAGAAACTTTGTGCAAAAACTCTACTTCTTTTCTGAAAGAAAAGTGATGGTTTCTAACAGTTATAACTTTTTCTTTGTTTATCTTTCATTTTTTAAATGAAATTATGCTATCCTCTTCTCAGAACTTCTTGATCTACCCACCCAGAAGAATGGGCAACAACTGACTTACACCTTCTTTAAGAGCTTAGAATGACTGATTTTAATTTTTTTTAATTTTCATTTTTATATGCTTAATGTAGTCTTTTTATAGATTATTCAACACTTAGTTATTCTCTAAATGATTTTACCTTCTACAGCAATGGATTTAACTTGTCTGAACCAATGCTCCATTGTAAGCATTGTGTAATTTTATTTAGTGAAGTGAAATCAGTGTATTGCAATGAAAAGGTGAAAAAATTGGGGGAAAAGAGATTCTTGTTCAGTTATACAAGTCCAGCACTTTGCTTCTATAAAATGCATACTATAACAACTTCCCTGGTGGCTCAGACGGTAAAGCATCTGCCTACAAGGCAAGAGTCTGGGTTCAGTCCCTGGGTGGGGGAGATCTCCTGGAGAAAGAAATGGCAACCCACTCTAGTACTCTTGCCTGGAAAATCCCATGGACCAGGAGCCTGGTAGGCAGTCCATGGGGTCACAAAGAGTCAGATACGACTGAGCAACTTCACTTTTAGGTATAAGATATCAGTTGTGCATTATCTGTCTCTCCCACTGCATTTTCTCATCATCTTGAAATCCAGATTTCTGTCCTAAATAAATAAATTTCAGTTCTAAGATCATGAAAGATAGTTTCATTGTTGCTTCTAGTTTTGTGCCTTATTCACCATCTATTTCTTTTGTCTGGTGAAAATCTACTGAAGTTTTAATCCTCTGTTCAGTGGCAACCTTCTTGTGATGTTCGATTTAAATTCAAAGCAGAATTTGTCTCTGCATTGTTTTTCTTATTCTGCTTGCTTCTTACACAGTGCAGTTCTGAATGGCCGTTAGATAGCATCCATTAATATCTCTCTGTCCTTCCCAACTCTAGGAGTGGGAAAACTCATGTGAAACAGATGCACGTAGAAAGAAGATAACCTTTCAGACTGATCAAGCAGACTGGAGACACAGCTTTGGATATGCAGCTAGTGAAGCGGCTAATATATTTCTTTATCATGGCACATTTTCTCAAAGGGTCACTGACAAAGCTGGACACACAGAATGCCTTTGTCAGGAAGAGTTGCCATTGCATACTTGACACAAAGAGTTAGCTAATATATTCTCCTTTTACCAGGCAGCTGGATCTAAAAGAGTGCCCTGAAAGGGCTGGTCCAAGCATACTCTTTCCCTTCTTCTAAAGCCAACTGGTTAAGTCAAAGTACAGGGATAAGTAGAGATTCAGAAAAAAAAAAAAAAAAAAAAAATATATATATATATATATGTGTGTGTGTGTGTGTGTGTGTCCTTGTATTTATTTAGGAAATAAAAGGAAGTAAATAATTTGGAATTCAGTCCTAATGTTCTGCATTAGTAATATGATCTCCTAGGATCATTTTGGAATTTAGAATTAAAGAGACTTTAGAATTAGAATTAAAGAGACTTTGGAATTAGAGAGAACTGTGATCAACCTCCTTCAAGATCTACAGCATGAAATATGGTAGTCTTGCAGCCACTAAGAGAGCCTAGTGCAGTCCAGAATAACTGAGGAGGTCATGCAAGACAATTTCTATCTCTCCAACCATTTCTTGAGAAATAGAACTTATCTTGGCAGGCTTTCATTCTTGGAAGCCTATATTCAAGCTTTCATGTGCCTTTGCTGAAAGATATAGCTAGGCTCTCATGGTTTATGAATTTCCCTCATGGCTTGAGGTAAAGAATCTGCCTGCCAATGCAGAAGCCATAGGAGATGCAGATTAGATCCCTGGTTGGGGAAGATCCCTTGGAGAAGAAAATGGCAACCCACTCCAATATTCTTGCCTTGTAAATCCCATGGGCAGAGGAGCCTGGCTTGCTGCAGTCCATGGGGTCGCAGAGAGTCAGATAAGACTTAACGACTAAACAGCAAAATCTTGGTTTACATAAGAATTCAAAAGTACTTCTGCACTTCTGACTCTTGTTGAATTGGGTCTTTTACAGTTGGTCGGGAACTGTGGTCTGGGCACTGTGGGGTTTGTCTGGTTTACTCACCACATCACCAAAAGCTAGATAATACACACATACCACACAATTGACTCACACCACAGGAACTGTGGTCATCCTAGAACTTCCTAAGTATCATGGCTGAGAAACTATAGATGCTGGTGGTATGTGGTGTGCTTCAGTGCTTTGAAGACTCACTGACAGAGGGAGCGGTGAGGATGTGAGAGAGTAAGAGCAGCTTAATGATGAGACTATCCTGTGTAGCATATTAGACATCTGAAGTTATTTCACCAAACTACTCTTTTGTGCTGAGGTCCATATTCAAAAGAGGATAACTATATGAGGTCCTGGTAAAGAATTGTGTGCCTTAGAGAGAAGGGAAGCAAAGGACTCTATGCACATGGCACTGATGAAATGAGTGTTCTGTGTTCAGGTATTTCAGTTCAGCAAATATAAAACCCCAATTAGTGTGTGTATATAGAAATTCCTTCATGGAATAAATATTTGCAAATCATTATGGTTGTTAAAATTTCAGATACATATGAGCATGGTATAAAGGGTATTGTTCATTTTGAAGAATTTAATGATAGAAAATAGTTAGGCATTATTTTATTAGTGATGTGTTTGTGTGCTAAGTCACTCCAGTCATGATCAACTCTTTGTGATGCTATGGACCATAGCCTGCCAGGCTCCTTTGTCCATGGGTTTCTCCAGGCAAGAATACTGGAGTGGGTTGTCATGCCCTCATCCAGGGGATCTCCATGACCCAGGGATTGAACCTGCATCTTATATGTCTTCTTTACCCCAAGTGCCACATATAATATTATCTTATATGTGCTTGTTTGGGAAATATATATTTCAAAAAAAGGAAAGCCATTTATTTTAATTCTTTGCAGAAATAGATGGGATTCTATTTGAATCCATTGAATCAATCTCATTGACTAGACTCTGCATAGAGATGGGTGTACCACAGTGAACAAAAAATACACAAGGTACTTCCCTGGCAGTCTAGGGGATAAGAATCCACCTGCCAATGCAAAGGACATGGGTTTGATCCGTGGTCCGGGAAGAGTCCACATGCCTTGAAGTAGTTAAGCCAGTGGCCGCAACTACTGAGCCTGAGCTCTAGAGCCCAAAAGCCACAACTACTGAAGCTTGTAGGTCAAGAGCCTGGGCACCTCAACAAGAGAAATCACTGCAACGTGAAGGCCATGCACAGTAACGAAGAGTAGCCCTTGCTTGCCACAACTAGAGAAAGCCCAGGCACAGCAACAAAGGCCTGGAACTGACAAAAAATCAATAAATAAAAATTAAAAAAGCAAAACAAACAAACAAAAAAATAGTACAAAAGCACAAAGTGCAATGAACTGAATGTTTGTGTTCCTCCAAATACATATATTGAACCCTAATCCAAATGTCATGATATTCTAACATGGGATTTGGTGGTCGGGGGGTAGTGATTAGGTCATGAGGATGGACCCCTCATGAGTGGGATTATTGTCCTTATAAAATAGACTCCAGAGAGTCATAACACCCTTTCTGCCACATGAGGACACCTGAGATGCTTTCTATGAACAAGGACACTGGCCCTAATCAGCCAACACCTTGATCTTGTACCTCCCAGTCTCCAGAATTCGAGAAAAAGATTCTATTGTTTGTAAGTAATTCAGTCTCTGGCGTTCTGTTATTGCAGCTCAAACAAACTAATACATATAGTGAGTGAAAACCCTGCCCTTATAGAATTTATAGCCAAGTGGGAAAAGGCAATATTTTAAAAATCTTTCCCTTTTTGAAAAGTGTCAAGTGCATGAAGTAAATGTAAAGTAAAATGACAGAAACTGAAAGAGACTACTTTCATGTGCAATTCAGAGAAGGCCACTCTGAAAATTTACTTTTTAGGTTGAGATATGAATGGAGGTCAGTCAGTCGATGCTAGAGAGAGCTGCTTTACTTCAGAAGAACTCTTCTAGAGGTACGAGGTACAGTTCAAGGATGCAGTTATGAAAGGGATGTAAGGCAGGTACCACTTACCTTAGTAGACTTCTTTCAATAGTTAATGATCATAAAACTCCAATTATACTTAACTGAGCTATAAATTGCTCCAAAGATCTGTGGAGAGACAGGGCAAAGAATTAAGAGTAGGACAATCAGACAATATGTGGTCCAGAACAGGAATGTGTAAAATCAGAAACTTTGGAATGACCTTGAGTTTAGAATATGAATGTAGAAGACATTATCAGAATAAGTACTTGAGAGACATGTGCTTAAAGAGAGTTAAAAAATATGTGGAGTAGGCAAACTGATAGATTTTTTTTTTTTTAATCTTCTGGATATAGCACACACTGATTATTGCTGTGGATTCCATAGATGTTAGGTCAAAGCTTTTCAGTCCTTAGTTTTATACTTCAGGCAAATTTTTCCTTCAGAAAAGTGACCCCCACCCCCGACAAAGAATAGTAGTGTGAGACGTGGGGACTTTTTAAATGTTATTGTAGAAATGATAAAATTGAGATTTCAGTCATAAAGATAATTGCAACAGTAGTAGAAAATCTAATAAGTCTCCTGAGGTAAGAGAATGTTCCTAAAAATATTTGTCTTAGTACAAAATTTTTATGAAGTAAGCGTATTGATTGTGTATATAAACTTTGGCAGAGTTTTCCAATATAAATTTAAAGTTATAAGAAAGGCAAATATCTATTGCTGCTAAGTCACTCCAGTCGTGTCTGACTCTGTGCGACCCCACAGATGGCAGGCAGCCCTCCAAGGTCCCCCGTCCCTGGGATTCTCCAGGCAAGAACACTGGAGTGGGTTGCCATTTCCTTCTCCAATGCACGAAAGTGAAAAGTGAAAGTGAAAGTGAAGTTACTCAGTCATGTCCGACTCTTAGCAACCCCATGGACTGCAGCCCACCCGGCTCCTCCGTCCATGGGATTTTCCAGGTAAGAGTACTGGGGTGGGGTGCCATTGCCTTCTCTGAAATATCTATTAAGTAAACCCAAAAAGGAACTGAGTTGAAATGATTCTATTATTTTGGTAGCAAAATTGTTGAGAAACTCTCAGCAGCTATAATATAACATACTTTTTATGTTTTTGAGGTGTGCAGTGTTAGTGACTCAGTCGTGTCAGACTCTGCGAGCCCATGGATTGTAGCCTGCTAGTCTCCTCTGTCCATGGAATTCTCAAGGCAAGAATACTGGAGTGGGTAGCCATTCCCTTCTCCATGGGATCCTGACCCAGGGAACAAGCCCAAGTCTCCTGCATTGCAGGCAGATTCTTTACCATCTGAGCAACAAAGGAAACCTTTCTTTTTTTTTTTTTTTTATACTTTCTTATATAACTTAACAGTTGACAGACTGTATTACTGGTGATTCTCAAATTTATTGGAAAAGTTCTTGAGAAAATAACTTATCCTTTCCTTGATCTATTAGAAGCCATCAACTCAGAGAACAAATCTAATTCTGCTTACATAGAAAGTAAAAAGGGAACAGACCTTCAATGTCACAGGTTTTATTTGTGTGTTTTGTTTTGTTTTTCTAATAAAAGAGATATGAGGCACAAGGAAAGGGACACATTTTCTGAGGTTGGTTTCACTTCTTGTTACTGGTGGATGATGAAATCTGAGAACTTCAAGCAATTAAAATTATCAGGTGGAAGAAACATGATTTTATAGCACAGCATGGTTACAAAGAGAGGAAATAAGAAACAGTAATAAAATCTTGGGTATCATCTTGGGGATGGAATTTTCCTCCTCTCATAAGTTTTAGAATGAGGGAAAAAACTTTGTGACCCAGGAATTGGCATAGAAGTCAGCACCTCAGTAGTTTCTGCTGTTTAAGAGTATTTACCTTCTCCAAATTCTTGTCTCCAGGCTTTAATGAGTTGAGAAAAGGAACTAATCTGATCTTCATGGTCCTTTTGCAGGATGGGATTAATGAGAAATAGCTAGGACCTGCTGTATGTTAGAATGAATAGTACCAGTTAGGCTTGTTAGAAAATGTTCCTGTTCAGGAAGCAATTTCATATATACAATAAGAAAAGTGTACAAATATATTTACATATTGTATATTTATATGCACTCACACAATCACGGAGCCTATCTTCATTATTCACAATTCTGTAATAGCAAATCCTCTTACTCACTAAAAATGATTTGTGCCCCCAAACCAAGTGCTGTCTCTAACTGAATCTGTTCTTCCAGATGTGGGTTTTTTTCTAGAGCAAATGACAGTCTCTGGAAACTCCATCTGTCAAAAATAATTTTAAAAATTTCTTAGCAAATATCTCCAGAAACTCTTCTTTCAGCTGACAGAGATAGCAATAGACCTTCAATACTTTATCTCAGAATTACAACACATCATAGGTTTTCTATCATAAACAATTTCTCAGGGACTTTGAGAATTTTTCAAGAGATCATGTTGGTCCATTACATTGATGAAATTAAGTATCTCTGATTTGATGAATAGTAGGAATTGCATACAATTTCAGTTCAGTTCAGTTCAGACGCTCAGTCGAGTCCGACTCTTTGCAACCCCATGAATAGCAGCACGCCAGGCCTCCCTGTCCATCACCAACTCCCGGAGTTTACTCAAACTCATGCCCAATGAGTTGGTGATGCCATCCAGCCATCTCATCCTCTGTCATCCCCTTCTCCTCCTGCCCCCAATCCCTCCCAGCATGAGGGTCTTTTCCAATGAGTCAACTCTTTGCCTGAGGCGGCCAAAGTATTGGAGTTTCAGCTTCAGCATCAGTCCTTCCAATGAACACCCAGGACTTATCTCCTTCAGGTTGAACTGGTTGGATCTCCTTACAGTCCAAGGGACTCTCAAGAGTCTTCTCCAACACCAAAGTTCAAAAGCATCAATTTTTCAGCATTCAGCTTTCTTCCGAACATGGCTACTGGAAAAACCATATCCTTGACCAGACGGACCTTTGTTGGCAAAGTAATGTCTCTGTTTTTTAATACGCTATCTAGGTTGGTCATAACTTTCCTTCCAAGGAGTAAGCGTCTTTTAATTTCATGGCTGCAATCGCCATCTGCAGTGATTTTGGAGCCCCAGAAATTAAAGTGACACTGTTTCCACTGTCTCCCCATTTATTTCCCATGAAGTGATGGGACCAGATGCCATGATCTTAGTTTTCTGAATGTTGAACTTTAAGCCAACTTTTTCACTCTCCTCGTTCACTATCATCAAGAGGCTTTTTAGTTCCTCTTCACTTTCTGCCATAAGAGTGGTGTCATCTGCATATCTGAGGTTATTGATATTTCACCCAGCAATCTTGATTCCAGCTTGTGCTTCTTCCAGCCCAGCGTTTCTCATAATGTACTCTGCATATAAGTTAAATAAGCAGGGTGACAATATACAGCCTTGATGCACTCCTTTTCCTATTTGGAACCAGTCTTTTGTTAACTGTTCCTTTTGACCTGCATACAGGTTTCTCAAGAGGCAGGTCAGGTGGTCTCGTATTCCCATTTCTTTCAGAATTTTCCACAGTTTATTGTGATCCACACAGTCAAAGGTTTTGGCGTAGTCAATAAAGCAGAAATAGATGTTTTTCTGGAACACTCTTGCTTTTTCAATGATCCAGTGGATATTGGCAATTTGATCTCTGGTTCCTCTGCCTTTTCTAAAACCAGCTTGAACATCTGGAAGTTCTTGGTTCATGTATTGCTGAAGCCTGGCTTGGAGAATTTTGAGCATTACTTTACTAGCGTGTGAGATGAGTGCAATTGTGCGGTAGTTTGATCATTCTTTGGGATTGCCTTTCTATGGGATTGGAATGAAAACGGACCTTTTCCAGTCCTGTGGCCACTGCTGAGTTTTCCAAATTTGCTGGCATATTGAGTGCAGCACTTTCATAGCATCATCTTTCAGGATTTGAAATAGCTCAACTGGAATTCCATCACTTCCACTAGCTTTGTTCGTAGTGATGCTTCCTAGGGCCCACTTGACTTCACATTCCAGGATGTCTGTCTCTAGATGAGTGATCACACCATTGTGATTATCTGGGTCATGAAGATGTTTTTTGTACAGTTCTACTGTGTATTCTTGCCACCTCTTCTTAATATCTTCTGCTTCTGTTAGGTCCATACCATTTCTGTCCTTTATCGAACCCATCTTTGCATGAAATATTCCCTTGGTATCTCTAATTTTCTTGAAGAGATCTCTGGTCTTTCCCATTCTGTTGTTTTCCTCTATTTCTTTGCATTGACGCTGAGGAAGGCTTTCTTATCTCTCCTTGCTATTCTTTGGAACTCTGCATTCAAATGGGAATATTTTTCCTTTTCTCCTTTGCTTTTCACTTCTCTCCTTTTCACAGCTATTTGTAAGGCCCCCTCAGACGGCCATTTTGCCTTTTTGCATTTCTTTTCCATGGGGATGGTCTTGATCCCTGTCTCCTGTACAATGTAATGAACCTCCGTCCATAGTTCATCAGGCACTCTTTCTATCAGATCTAGTCTGTTATATCTATTTCTCACTTCCACTGTATAGTCATAGGGGATTTGATTTGGGTCATACCTGAATGATCTAGTGGTTTTCCATACTTTCTTCAATTTAAGTCTGAATTTGGCAATAAGGAGTTTATGATCTGAGCCATAGTCAGCTCCTGGTCTTGTTTTTGCTGGCTGTATAGAGCTTCTCCATCTTTGGCTGCAAAGAATATAATCAATCTGATTTCGGTGTTGACCATCTGTTGATGTCCATGTGTAGAGTCTTCTCTTGTGTTGTTGGAAGAGGTGTTTGCTATAACCAGTGTGTTCTCTTGGCAAAACTCTATTAGCCTTTGCCCTGCTTCATTCCATACTCCAAGGCCAAATTTGCCTGTTACTCCAGGTGTTTCTTGACTTCCTAGTTCTGCAAGCCAGGCTTCAGCAATACATGAACCGTGAACTTCCAGATGTTCAATCTGGTTTTAGAAAAGGCAGAGGAACAAAAGATCAAAAGGCCAAGGTCTGCTGGATTATTGAATAAGCAAGAGTTCCAGAAAAACATCTATTTCTGCTTTATTGACTATGCCAAACCCTTGAATGTGTGGATCACAATAAACTGTGGAAAATTCTGAAAGAGATGGGAATACCAGACCACCTGACCTGCCTCTTGAGAAACCCATATTCAGGTTAGGAAGCAACAGTTAGAACTGGACATGGAACAACAGACGGGTTCCAAATAGGAAAAGGAGTGCGTCAAGGCTGTAAATTGTCACCCTGCTTATTTAACTTATATGCAGAGTACATCAAGAGAAACGCTGGGCTGGAGGAAGCACAAGCTGGAATCAAGATTTCCGGGAGAAATATCAATAACCTCAGATATGCGGATGACACCACTCTTATGGCAGAAAGTGAAGAGGAACTAAGGAGCCTCTTGATGAAAGTGAAAGAGGAGAGTGAAAAAGTTGGCTTAAAGCTTAACATTCTGAAAACTAAGATCATGGCATCTGGTCCCATCACTTCATGGGAAATAGATGGGGAGACAGTGGAAGCAGTGTCAGACTTTATTTTCTGGGGCTCCAAAATCACTGCAGATGGCGACTGCAGCCATGAAATTAAAAGACGCTTACTCCTTGGAAGGAAAGTAATGACCAACCTAGATAGCGTATTAAAAAACAGAGACATTACTTTGTCAACAAAGGTCCATCTAGTGAAGGCTATGGCTTTTCCATTGCTCATGTATGGATGTGAGAATTGGACTGTGAAGAAAGCTGAGCGCCGAAAAATTGATGCTTTTGAACTGTGGTGATGAAGACTCTTGAGAGTCCCTTGGACTGCAAGGAGATCCAACCAGTCCATCCTAAAGGGGATCAGTCCTGGGTGTTTATTGGAAGGACTAATGCTTAAACTGAAACTTGAATACTTTGGCTGCCTCATTCCAAGAGTTGACTCATTGGAAAAGACCCTGATGTTTGGAGGGACTGGGGGCACGAGGAGAAGGGGATGACAGAGGATGAGATGGCGGGATGGCATCACCGACTCGAGGAACTTGAGTCTGAGTAAATTCCGGGAGTTGGTGATGGACAGGGAGGCCTGGCGTGCTGCGATTCATGGGGTTGCAAAGAGTCAGACACGACTGAGCAACTGAACTGAACTGAGGCTATGCTATAAGGTATAGTAAGGTAGGTAAAGTAGGTATATTCAATTCATTTTTTACTTCTGATATTTTCAACTTTTGACAAATTTATTGAGATGTTACTCCATCATAAGTTAAGGAAGATCTATATAGCATACCTGAGCCGACAGAGGGAAGAATAGTGTCTGAGGAGTGTCTAAAGGCCTGATGTGCTATAAAATAAGGTAGGGATGATTTACCGCTACTGAATATACCTACAACATTAGCAGCAGTTGATCCAATAAAAATGTGAAAAAGTACCATCAGTCATTAATTTCATACGTTCTTATTAATACCTGTGTCATGTGGTTTTATTCATTCTAGCCACTAACTTTTACCAGAAATATAATGCCTGTATATTTTTTCAGTTCAGTATCATAAAATGTAAATTATTAATATTGTTGATATATTATTGATAGATTGGGTATACAGCTGATAATATAATCCATGCATCCTGTATATCCTTTGTAATTAGCACTGAGTGGATATTTTCTAGACAAAGATAATTTAGTTTTTCATGAGATATAGAATATCCATCCTCCTGGAAAACAGAACCTTTTAAAGTATTTTATGTACTTTCTAAGATGTTTATTCAATATGTCATTCAAAACAAAAAACATTGCAAGCATGGAACAATTCACATAGATTATTTTCTCTTTATTTTCAAGCTTTTTATTTTGTATTGGGGTATCACACAATGTTGTGACAGTTTCAGGTAAAAGCTAAAGAGATTAATTCTTAACCCATATTTATACGTGTCCTACTAGAATAATTTATTTTTTAAAGAAGAAGAAGAAACATAAGACTATAAAAGTACTATAATGCAAATATAAGTGTTCACATACACATGCATTAAAAAAAAAAACAGCTGAAAAGTAGACCAAGTTATGCAAGTCATATATACATGTCTTTATATAGCTTTTTGTACCTCTATATAATTATATAATTATGAATTTTTTACACGAGTATGTATTTATTAAAAATAAAAACTATGTTTTATAATGAAATGGAGTTTTAGTGGCCGTCAAAGTTCTATATAGTAATAGCTATGGTTTTTCCAATAGTCATGTCTCACATGGGATGTGAGAGTTGGGCCATAGACACGAGGCTGAGCACCAAAGAATCAATGCTTTCGAATTGTGGTGTTGGAGAAGACTCTTGAGAATTCCTTGGACAGCATGGAGATCAAACCAGTTCATCCTAAAGGAAATCAACCCTAAATACTCATTGGAAGGACTGATCCTGAAGCTGAAGCTCCAATATTTTTGCCACTTGATGCAAAGAGCAGACTCAATGGAAAAGACCTTGATGCTGGGAAAAGATTTAGGTCAAAAGGAGAAGCAAAGGATGAGATGGTGAGATAGCATCACTGACTCAAAGGACTTGAATTTGAGCAAACTCTAGGAGACAGTGGAGGACAGAAAATTGTGGCATGCTACAGTCAGTCTATGGGGTTACAAAAAATCATACATGACTTAGCAACTGAACAACAACAACAAATCACTGCATACACATTAGCTGCTCAATTGATATTTTTTAAAACATGTTTAATGGTATTGTATAAGAGAGAAATAATAGCAAACATAAGAAGGTCACAATATTTTTTTATCATTTATTGTGTATTTTTTTTAATTGGTTCAAATTCTACACTAATGTCATTCAACAGAGATTTCAGAGACAACATCATCACATACAAATCACTTACTGTGGACTGTAGGATGCCTACACTCCCTGCATACATAATAGTCATCCCCACTTTGCAAACCTAATCATTTCATCAGCATGGACACTTTTAAAATTACCTGTTTACACTAGTGGCTATTGAGCTACAAAGGGCACATTCTGTTAAGGTGACCCTAAATCTTCATAGCCAAAGGAGGAAAATTCAGTGCAAAATGGCACAGATGGGGACTGATGAATGCTTGACCAGAGACCCTGTGAACATCTGCATCATGATGTTATTTATTAGACAGACTCCCAAGACATCAATAATAGTGCTAATAATAGCACTGACCTATATAGAACTCTGTCTTTTCCAGGTTGATATCACAACCTTTTATACAGGATGGCTAGATTCATATTGAACTAAAGTTGAAGAGCTATATCTTGAGAATTAATCTATGATTGTCTGTTCTATCTTCCTCTTGCTCTCTCACTACAGCCCCTTCCCTGGTATCTTGCAGTCTCAAGCTGCACTCCTCTGCCAGATCTAAGATGCAAGGAAAGAAACAGCCAACTGAACTTATAAGAGAGAAATATTTGTTTACTAGCTAAAATACATTTCTTCCATGACACTAGATGCGAATTAGCCTGGGCGAAGAAGAGTTATTTGTCAAGTGAATCAGACTGGACAGAAAAGATCCAGTGTGTCTGGAAGCTGTAGGGGAATTGGTAAGGGAACTGTTTTCTATTGATGGTCTCCATTTTGCTCAAGGCCAGGTTTCTGGCCGCCAGCTGTCTGGTAGATCCCTACAGGCAGCCTCCTTTGTAACAGGTCTTGCACTGTGGCAGCATCATACCCTCCCTCACAGCAAGTGATGCCATGGAAAACATGGTGGGGCTGCTGTCCTAAGAGGAACTGCAAGAAATGTTCTCCAATTTTGTTTTTTTTGAAAAAAGAACACAGGTTTATGGAATGAAATAAAAATGAAAAAATAGTAAATACAGAAATCAATGAGTTAGGAAAGGAAAATATATGATAGTTGAGAACTAAATATCTGGGCCATTTGAAAAATAAAAATAAGAGAGAAATTCTGTCTAATTTAATCATAAAAAGACAATGAGTCCTAACACACAAATTTAGAAAATATCCAGAGGAAAATAACTACAGAACTGAATGCTTTTTTAAAATATAAATTATTACTTTTACTAACTATTGCCATTAAGAACATGGGTTCAATATTATTATGTTCACTAAGAGCTTCACAGTCACTCAGTTGTGTCCAATTCTTTGAGACCCCATGAACTGAAGTTCATCAGACTCCTCTATCCATAGAACTTTCCTGGCAAAAATACTGGAGTGAGATGTCGTTTCCTTCTCCAGGCAAGAAGACTGGAGTGGGTTGCCATGCCTTCCTCCAGGGATCTTCCCAACCCAGGGATCGAACCCAGATCTCCCACATTGCATGTGGATTCTTTACCGTCTGAGCTACCAGGGAGGCCCATCAAACTAGAGTGGGTAGCCTATCTCTCCTCCAGGGGATCTTCCCAACCGAGAGTCTTCTGCATTTTAGGCAGAATTCTTTACCAGCTGGGCTACCAGGGAATCTCTTCAAAAAGCCTAGTGCAAGACAATAATTGTCTTTCTTAACTGCTTTTTTTCCATGTTATACACTCTTCTTTATTCTCTGTAGGTGGGTAGTAATTTTTTGGCTTGTGAAGTCTTTTTTGAGAAGCTATTATAATCCTAGAGTTTATAAAATATTCTTTAACATGTTTCTTTTACACAGGCTTTGCACTGAGATTTTGCTTACTAGCTACTTTGTGATAAAGAACATCTATTATAATTTAAAAATCTCTATAGTTTCTGAGCCAACTGTTTCTCTCATTTTTCCTCCAGTGCATGAGAAGCTATACTGCCAGACAAAATGGCTTGGGTTACTTGTAAAACAATCTAGAAATACCGACCTGGCTCAAGTGATGGAAAAGCACACCGTAAGACAGATTCGAGGTTGTGCAAAGCTGACTTTAAAGAAGTGTCATTTTAAAGAATGAATGGCATCAGAATGTATGAAAATTAAGTAAAAACAAGCCTTCTATCAGTTTGGATTGCTAGTCCTTGACATTGCTGGCATTTGTTTGCAAGTGAATTCTAGCAGCCTTGTCATTTTCACAGTTTAATGTAAAATATACTTCCCAATGGTAAAGTAATTATAAAAATTTCCATGCACAATTATCCCTGAGAGCAAATTAGAAGTCATATCTGGTTGGGATACATCAATAATTGATGGCCTAAGAACTGCACTGAGCCATGTGATGGCTGGTTGCACTAAGACACTGCAAATTACTCCTGGAGAATAATAAGGATATGCTCAGGATAGAAATATTTACAATTGGCAATAGGGCAGTTTATATCACTGCAGAGGCAGCACACTAAATAATCATATACGTAGTTGTATTTTCCCGATGTTCAGTAGTACTATTGTCTATCGGGACTCTTTACAAAGTGTATACCTTTAATCATGTCATCCAAATTCGGTAAAGAGTCTTTTAAAAAGTTATTTTTTAAGAAGAGGTAAAACATTATTAAAACATTTACATGGTTCAAAATAAGTGCAACATAAAAAAGTAAAAAGTGAAAGTTCTGTCTTCTTTGTTTCTATTTATTTCATATCTACACCCTGAATCCTGAAGGGAAGAATTTTTTAATGTGAGGAATTTTCTTCCAATGTTTCTTTATACAAATACATTTTCTCCCTTCTTTCACTATCAGTGTGTTATGCACATGATTCCTTACCACATTTTTCCAACCTTAGCAATATATACTAGAACAATTTCTATATGAGTATCAAGATCTTTATCTTAAGTATTCCCAAAACAGTGTTGTGGCTCAGTTGGTAAAGAATCTGCCTGCAATGTGGAAGACCTGGGTTCGATCCCTGGGTTGGGAAGATCCCCTGGAGAAGGGGATGGCTACCCATTCCAGTATTCTTGCCTGGAGAATCCTGTGGCCCAAGGAGCTGGTGGGCTACAGTACATGGGGTCACAAAGAGTCGGACACGATGGAGTGACTAATAACCAAGGATAAGAAAACGTGCAGTAGAATATTTTAAAAGATCCCTAAAGATAAACATTTTGATATTTTCAATTGTGTGAGTACATGAATATAAACACAGCATAATTTTCAGAAGAAAAATTGCAGAATGAAAGAGAAATTTTAATCACTGTGCTGTGTTCTCAGTCCTGTCTGACTCTTTGTAACCCCATGGACTGCAGCTCACCGGGCTCCTCTGCTCATGGGATTCTCCAGGCAAAAATATTGGAATAGATTGCCATGTCCTCCTCCAGGGAATCTTCCCAACCCAGGGATTGAACCCAGGTCTCTTGAATTGCAGGCTGTTTCTTTACCGTTTGAGCCACCAGGGAAGCCCAATTTTAATCTTAGTAGATGGCAAATTTTCCCTATCAAGATTTATTACATTTTGCATTCCCAGAACTGTGTTTGAGAGTGTCTGTTTTTCCACAAGTTTGTAAACAGAATATGTGCTCAACATTTGGATTCCTGATAATCACGAGAGAAATGAGTTTTTCCTTATGGTTTCAATTTTTATGTTTTAATGAAAGATTGAATATTTTTTCACATGCGTTATTAAAATTTATCTATTTTAATTTAAAAACTTTATTCATCTTCATTATGTGATTTTTACTAAAGGGATGTTTGCTCTGTTCTTGTCAATGTCTAAGTGCCATTTGTATTAGAAAAATCAATGTCTGTGATAAGAGTTTCAATCATTTTTCCTAGTTTGTTATTTATTGTTTGTGATTACTCTCTTTTTAAGGTCATACAGAAATGTATAATTTTATGTAATCAGATATATGAATAGTTATTTCTGGAATTTTAGTAATCATTAGAATTACTTGTCCAATTCCAATTTATATTCAAAATTCTCTAATTTTAGGGAAAAACTTGTTAAATGTATTGGGATACATTTGAATGTATTAAAAAATAGAGATAAAATTACATTTTTGTGTTTATTCTTTCCATTGAAAATTATGGGCAACTTTTCATTTTTTCAAATTTAATATTGTGTTACTCAGAAATACCCCAAAGTTGATCTCTGTTTAAATCTAGAACACTTCTTGTTAAGTTTATGTCCATATGTCTTAGTTCTTTGTTTTAATTAGACATGATATTTTCTTTCATCACATTTTCAGTATATAGGAGGGTTAATGATGTTTGTGTAATAATTTTGTACTCGGCTAACTTATTGAATTTATTTATGATAATTTTTTTTACCTGATCTCTTGGATTAAACAAATAAAATAATATTTTAATTTGGAATATTGACAAATGTTTATGTATGCTTATATGCCTAGTGCGTTAAAAAAAAATCTACGTGCTATGATCTCCAGTTAAATATAGAGACATTGTGGTTAGTTTGGCTTTTGACTTTAATGGAAAGGAACACACATATCTTAACACTTATATATATATGAAAAGTGTATGTATGTATTTGTATTGTGCAGTTATATACACAACAGTACATAATGTGTAATTTGTATGGCATATATGTGTATTTGTTTATACATATAGACAAATGTATATACACATATATGTATATATACTTGTGTGTATACATATACTTATATATATACATATAAGCACATATATACATATATATGCAAGTATACATATAAATAGGCTTTCCTCATGGCTCAAGTGGTAAAGAATTTGCCTGCATTGCGGGAGACCTGGGTTCAACACCTGGGTGGGGAAGATCCCCTGGAGAAGGAAATGGCAATCCAGTGTAGCATTCTTGCCTAAAAAACTTCCATGGTCAGAGGAGCCTATTGGGCTATAATCCATGGGGTCACAAAGAGTCGGACACGACTGAGTGACTTACACTTTCACTTTTTAATACATGTAAATACATATATGTACACACATATCTATCCACACACACACATACATATCTTGCAAAGGAAATATTTAGTAATTC
This sequence comes from Cervus canadensis, assembly GCF_019320065.1. NCBI lineage: Eukaryota > Metazoa > Chordata > Mammalia > Artiodactyla > Cervidae > Cervus > Cervus canadensis. Next base: position 24,192,650 of record NC_057394.1, read on the forward strand.
TAATTTATCTTAATGTTTCATCTTTTAATTAGGAATTATTTTGATTTTTGCCAAAAGAGTATTGTCTATTAAAAAAATCATGTTTTGTCCTTAGATCATTAATATTATAAATTATGTTTAAATGTTTTCTCACATTTAAACAATCTAAAAATATGCAGCTAGCATCTATTCTGTTATGCTTGTTAGGGTACTTACACATACATTTATAAATAATGTCAATGTTGATCATTGTTCTCTCATTGCCAGTCTTTGTCAAGTATTGGCAGTTTAGCAAGACTACTATTTTTCCTTAAAGTCCCCATTCTTTTTCTTCTGTTGAGAAACAGACAACTCTCCTTACCACCACTGTTCCTTGTACCAACTGACATTTTAGGAAAAGGTCTGTGCCTCCAAGTTCTAGGCAACTTTGCAATAAACACTTCCTCTTTTATTTCTCTGGCATTGCATGTTCTTATGAAACTTCACTTTTTTATGAATATATAAAATAAAATTTGAATTATTCAAGACATACTATCAGAGCTTTCCAAATACCTAATATAACACTGAGATATATCTATTCTAATTATCTATTCTATCCAATGTTGTTTTAAAATGTTCAATTAAAATTTTTAAATTGAGGCAAATGTTTCTGTTGACAGTTGTTCTTTAATTCTCCAAGGTTTTCAAATGCTTAGAGCACAGGAGAAAAAAATGAGAGGTTTATATTTAGCTTTCATGAACAGTCAAGAATACAAAACTTTCCAGACATTCAGCTTGATTTAAAAAACTAACAAAATTCCTGACATAAGGTTCCCAGCAAATCTGTCTCAGGGCATTCATTTGAAATACTGGTTGAGTCATTTTGGTGTAAAGTGGTGCTCATAATATTTGCTTCCTCATAGTTGTTGTTATTTAATCTCTAAATTGAGTCCAACTCTTTTGTGACTCTATGGCTGTCATCTGCCAGACTCCTCTGTCCATGGTATTTCCCAGGCAAGAATACAGAAAAAGGGTTGCTATTTCCTCCTCCAGGGGATCTTCCTAACCCAGGGATGGAACCTTCTTTTCCTGCAAGGCAGGCTGATTCTTTGCCCCTGAGCAACCAGGAAAGCCCTTCCTCAAGGTACTTGAAAGTAAATATAATTGGTTGTTGTTTTTGTTACTTTGTTTCAGCATTATATTATGTAAAAAACACATATGCAAAAGTCATAGGGAATAATATAACTCCATTTATCCTCTCTCCAGGGCACCCCAGGTGGGGGTAGTAATAAAGAATCCACCTGCCAATGCAGGAGAAGCAAAAGGCTCTGGTTTAATCCCTGGGTCAGGAAGCTTCCCTGGAGGAGGAAATGGCAACCCACTCCAGGGCTCTTGTCTGGAAAATCCCACGAATAGAGAAACCTGGCGGGCTGCAGTCCATGGGGTCACAAAGAATCAGACACGACTTCCCGACTGAGCAAATTCTCTCTCTAGTTTCAAAAATTGCTAATAATGGCCAATCATCAATATCTTCAGCCACATTTCTCCATCACTTTTTAATTGAAGCAAACCCTAGATATGTCATTTAAACTATGAATAGTGTAGTTTGTTTCTCTAAACTTATGGACTATTAAAAATAGCCAGAATACTCTTATTACCTCTAAAATAATTAACAATATTTTATTAATATGTCTTAGCGAATCACCAGCAAACTCAACATCTAACTGCAGACATATGATCAAGTCAAACTGAGATCAGCTAAGGCCAGTCCAGGGAATAAAGCTGTCCATCAGAAGCAAGATCCAAACAAACATTCATTAAAGATCTGAGATTGTTTGGTACATGACAATAAAAAATTGATATCCATTATTTGACATTACAGAATAATTTATTCATAATGTGTTTCAAGTTGATGGTTTCCTTGTCTTTCTTTTTTTTAACCTTTGGCTCTAACCCATAGAATCAAATTTGAAATTCACACATACATAGAAACGAGTTTAGTTTTTATCTTATTGTCTGCAGCTAATCAGCTATCTCTACATCAATAATTTAAATGTCTGCCTTTACCCACACTGGAGAAGAAAATGGCAACCCACTGCAGTATTCTTGCCTAAAGAATCCCATGGAAAGAGGAGCCTGGCTGGCCACAGTCCATGGGGTTGCAAGAGTCAGACATGACTTAGCAACTACACCACCAAACCGCCACCATCACCAGCACAAATTTTAAATGCCAGTGTTGTTGCCGCATAGACACACAATATTGGGAAAGTTTCTAAAGCTTCTCTTCTGTTCCACTGATTGGTCACTCTGATCATGTGCCAATTGTAATTACAATGGCTTTTAAATATGTTTTAATATCTTGTAGGACATATTATCCTCACTTTCTTCTTTCAGTATTTTTCTGTTTGCTTCTTTTTGCTTATTTTTCCAAATAAGTTTTATGATCAAGTCATCTATGTCCAGAAAAACAACTGTTGGCATTTTAAATGGGTAGCTTTCAATTATAAATGACCTCAGGGAGAGATAACATCTCTCGAGCCCTTCTATTCAAGAAAATGAACTGTTTTTCTACTTGTTCAAGTCTCTTTTGTGTCAGTTAGATCTCAGAATAAAATTTTATGATTTTTCTTGTATAGATTTTGGATGTCTTGTTCTGTTGTTTTTTTTTTTTTCTTAAACGTGACTGTATCTTCACCCAAGAAGGATATTCTATAGGCACAAAATATACAACAAAAGGCTAAAGACTTTCCATACTTTTTTACTAAAATGAAAGAGGAAATAATATAAACCTAGGATAATGCAACTATTGAAAATGGAAAAGGGAAACCCACAAGCAATGCTCAGATTTTTAAAAAATAATCTTTTATTTAACCTGAGGACTTTCGGATATCCATAATGGAGTAAATGTTTTTGGGTATTAAATAGAATAAAAAACTTGTTGGAGATAAAGCTTGTATATATTTTATTTTTCTTGAGAGAATGAGCACTATATTATGAAACATAATATTTTCTTAAATTTTTCCAGACCCAACTGTGTTTATGCTCATTAGTCTGTGCTCATATAGTGAAGAAGTTATTATATAGGATGAATGGTTTTACCTTAATGGCTCAGAATATATATTCTGGTCTAGTAAGCCTAGATACAAACATTTTCTTTCCATACCAGATGGTATAGTCTCAGCCCCATGACAGTAATTATAGATGCATTTTCTACCATTATGGGTAAGCAAACAAGTATTAAACAGCTTCAACAATACATTTGTGACAAAAAAAGGAGCATTTCTGTGCTAATGTGTCAGCCATTACACAGAGCTCATTGCCGTTAACAATAAAATTTTGGATTGATAGAACTCCGTAATGGGACAATGCACGTGGGAATTAGACTACTCATCCATCATGTGTAATGTTAGAACAGAGCAATTCCACATTGAATCAGTTCTGAATAACACATTTCTAAAGACCTTTTTCATTCCCTGCATGTCATGTGCCTGTGTGCCTAACGGAGAAGGCAGCTGTATTTTCCATTATTCCCATTAACCACACATTTCATCTGAAAAATCAATGATCCGCTACCTAAAAGTACACAGTGATAGAATATACCAGAATGATCTTAGGAATGTATGAGAATTCACAAGGAAATCACTCAGACTTAAGTTTAAACTTAAATAAAGAAACAATGGCTATATGTCCTTTCTTTGTAAATCATACATTGAAAATCATTAATTTAACCAATGTATTCAAAACATTTTGCTAGGTTTGGTGACTTATACAATGATAAACATATATACTTTCCTTATAGACCTTTCAGTCTAGTTTTGAAAAAGTGCATAGTTTATGTCAATGCAATAAATACAAATGGATATTTTTCAACTATAAAATGTATTATTTTTCTTTCAGTGTTCTCAACTGGTCATCAACCATGTAACCTTTAAACTGTGGTCTTTAGAAAAAATAGAAAGTGTTCTGAATTAGTTAATTGAAATTCATAAACATTAATAGGAAAACACAAGCACATAGAAACAAGAGAGAATGTGGATGAGGCAAAATATTGTTCGTAAAAAATACCCATTACTAATTTCAAATATAGACAATTTGCAGTTGAGAATCTTTGATTAGTGTTTTTGAGTGGTATAATTTTTTTATAATAAAATTATACAAAGAATTCTACTACCTTGTATGATATCTTTGTAGGTTAAAGATTTAAAATTCTATAAACTAGAATACCCCCTCAGAGAACACACTCTCTCTCTCTCTCTCTCTCTCTCTCACACACACACACACACACACATACACACACACATATTTTGTCAGTTTTCTCTTAAAATTATATTATTTGAAAACCAAGGACAATATGAGATAGGACTTGCCAATCTAAGTCAAATGTACAAAGCAAATACAAAATGCTACAAATGAGCATCCTTCTTATTTTGATGGAGCCTGTATCTTATGGTTGCATATGCAAGTACCTGGGTAGATGCAGTGGTGGAATTCTGATCAAGTCCTCTTCTGTTTGGTACAGTTTTCCTAGTGAAATAGACATGTACATCATTAGTTAAATGGGATGGACTGGGAGATAGAATTAGACATTGAGAAGAATACAGAAAGTATGAAAGAGTCCCCAGTGAAGAGAGACTGAAAAATGAGGAAATAATGTAAAATTTTTGGGTAGCTGTAAGGGCACCCTTGAGATTGCCAGGTTGACGTTAGGGTACACTTTTATTTAAGCAATTATTAATTATGACCAAAAATGAGCATGAAAATTTGAAGTGTTAGTTGCTCAGACCTATGGACTGCAGCCTGCTAGGCTCCTCTGTCCATGGAATTCTCCAGTCAAGAATCTGGAGTGGGTTGCCATTTCCTTCTCCAAGGGATCATCTCAACACAGGGATCAAACCCAGGTCTCCTGCATTGCAGGCTAATTCTTTACAGTCTGAACCACCAGGGAAGCCCAATAAGCATGGTTATATATTATTCTTTAGCCAAGTTTTACTGCAAAGATTTGGATATTATAAGGCAGAAGCTTGCAGTTAATTGAGTTTATTTTGTCAAAATAAACAAAGAATTGAAGGTATATGAAAGTGAAAGTGAAGTCGCTCAGTCGTGTCTGACTTATTGCGATCCCATGGACTATAGCTTACCAGGCTCCTCCTTTCATGGGATTTTCCAGGCAAGGGTACTAGAGTGGATTGCCATTTCCTTCTCCAGAGGATCTTCCTGACCCAGGGACCGAACCCAGGTCTCCTGCATTATAGGCAGATGCTTTACCATCTGAGCCACCTATATGAAAGGTAGTAGTAAAAATAATTGACCATTGAATTTCAAATTTTAAAAGTAAAGTGATTGTGTGAAGCTAGATATAATGAATAGTTGATAGAATTGATCAACTTCGGGTATTCATCAAATTGAAGGAAGAAGAAAATCATTGGAGGGAGAAAGTTGGATCGAGTACACTCAAGACATAGAAGGCAATGGCTAATAAATAAAATGCATGAAACTCTGATTACAGGCAATGTGCTGCCATTGTTAAAGATGAAGTTTTGGAATATGAGCACAGCATAGTTGGCAGTGGGAGAAAGGAAGGTAAGATCACAGGGAAGGACTGATTTAAGAAGTTGAGAGTCCAGACCATTAGAAGGACTGTCAATATAGAGATGGAAATCACCAAAATTTTGGTAAAAGCAGATTGGAAATGTTAGAGTGAGTTAAAATCATCAATGAACAGAGAGAATGTTGGTACCATAATGCAAAGATGTGAAATCCAATGCTACGAGTGTTTGTATAAGTTGGAAGAAGAATATTCTAAAAGTGACTTTCAGAAGGAGAGCACTTTCTGATCCAATGTTACTGGAGCTATGACAGAAAATCTATATTACCCTTAACCAGATTTGATTAAACTAAACTTACAAAAAAAGTCAGCATCTGCTGTAGGTTGAATTGTGCCCCCAGAATACTGGGGGGGGGGGCAATATTAAACCATGGTACCCATGGAGGTGAACTTATTTGAGGATGGAGTCTTTGCAGATGTAATCATGTTAAGGCAAGGACATTAAGTCAGTTCAGTTCAGTCACTCAGTCATGTCCAACTCTTTGCGACACCATGAATTGCAGCACACCAGGCCTCCCTGTCCATCACAAACTCCTGCAGTTTACTCAAACTCATATCCATCGAGTCAGTGATGCCATCCAGCCATCTCATCCTCTGTCATCCCCTTCTCCTCCTGCCCCCAATCCCTCCCAGCATCAGGATCTTTTCCAGTGAGTCAGCTCTTCACATGAGGTGGCCAAAGTATTGGAGTTTCAGCTTCAGCATCAGTCCTTCCAATGAAGACCCAGGACTGATCTCCTTCAGGATGGACTGGTTGGATCTCCTTGTAGTCCAAGGGACTCTCAAGAGTCTTCTCCAACACCACAGTTCAAAAACATCAATTTTTCAGTGCTCAGCTTTCTTCACAGTCCAACTCTCACATCCATACATGACCACTGGAAAAACCATAGCCTTGACCAGATGGACCTTTGTTGACAAAGTAATGTCTCTGCTTATTAATATGCTATCTACGTTGGTCACAAGGACATTAGAGTCATCTTAATCCAAGTAGACTGGTGCCCTTCTAAGAACAGGAGAATAAAACAGACATATACTCACACAGGGAGAAGCCCATGTGATGAGAGAGACAGAGATGAGACTGATGCCTTTACAAGTCAAGAAACACCACAATTCCTGTGGAGCACCAGAACTTAGAAGAGACAACGGGAACTTTTCCCCAGAGCAATCAGAGGAGCATGGCTTCACCCACCCCTTGTTTTCAGACTTCTTGTCTCCAGAATTCTGAGAGAATAAGTTGTTTTAAGCCCCTCAGTCAGTGACAATTGATTACAGAAGGCTTATAATGGGCTTCCCTAGTGGTTCAGATGGTAAAAAATCCACCTGCAATGTGGAAGACCTGGGTTTGATTGCTGGGTTGGGAAGATTCCCTGGAGGAGGGCAACCCACTCCAGTATTCTTGCCTGGAGAATCCCATGGACAGAGGAGCCTGGCGGGCTACAGTCCATGGGGTTGCACAGAGTTGGACACAACTGAGTGACTAAGCACAATTACACGCAGAGGAAACTAATAAAGTACCCAAGAGATTTCCAGGGGCAGTGGTGTTCTCAGAGGAAAATCAGGTTTTTGTTAGAGCAAGGAGGTAAAACTAAGAGATAAAGTTGTGCTTCTGGTGATTATTAGGCAAAATTCCAGAAGGCAGAGTTGGAGGGGCTTGGGGAGTAGATGTCTATTTCCTGGCATTATAGATATCAACTGTAATGCTTTAAAATATGTTTGAAAAGTGAAAAAAGTGAGTGTAGTTGCTCTGTCCAACTCTTTGTGACTCCATAGACCGTAGCCCTGGGGCTTCCCTGGTGGCTGAGATGGTAAACGATCAGCCTGCCTTGCAGGAGACCCAGGTTTGATACTTGGGTAGGGAAGATCCCCTGGAGAAGCAAATGGTAATCCACTCCAGTATCTTTGCCTGGGAAATCACATGGACAGAGAAGCCTGGTGGGCTACAGTCCATAGGGTCGCAAAGTGTCAGACAGGACTGAGCGACTAACACTTGGTCACTTGGGACTGCAGCTGGCCAGGATCCTCTGCCCATGGAATTCTCCTGACAAGAATACTGGAGTGGGTCGCCATTCCCTTCTCCAGTAGATCTTCCTGGCCCAAGGATTGAACCTGTGTCTCCTACATTGCAGGCAGATTCTTTACTGTCTGAGCCACCAGGGAAGCCCAAAATATCTTTACTTGTTCAAAAATATACATATTATCTTGCCTAAAAAATGCAAAAGGCAGTTTAGAAATGAATATAGTTATTATTTGAGTCTCATAGTACTGTAAATAGAATCAGTCAGCCACTCTCAAATCTATTTAAGGTTAGAAGGATGTAATCACTTTTCTTTCAAAAGATTTATAAAACCACAACATATTGATTTCTTTGTCAATAATTAGTCAATTTCAAGGACATTCTCTCCACATGTGAAACAAATATAAACAAATAACAGAAATGGAAAGGGACTAACACAGCCTATTTTATTTTGCCACAGATAATTCATGATTCCGATTGTCAGGAGAAAGATCAATAATCTCAGATATGCAGATGACACCATCCTTATGGCAGAAAGCGAAGAAGAACTAAAGAGCCTTTTGTGAAAGTGAAAGAGAAGGGTGAAAAAGTTGGCCTTAAGCTCAACATTCAGAAAACTAAGGTTATGGCGTCTGGTCCCATCATTTCATGGAAAATAGATGGGGAAACAGTGGAAACAGTGAGAGACTTTATTTTTTGGCTCCAAAATCAGCACTGCAGATGGTGACTGCAGCCATGAAATTAAAAGACGCTTGCTCCATGGAAGAAAAGTTATGACCAACCTAGACAGCATATTAAAAAGCAGAGACATTACGTTGCCAACAAAGGTCCGTCTAGTCAAGGCTATGGTAGTAGTCATGTATGGATGTGCTGCTGCTGCTGCTAAATCACTTCAGTCGTGTTGGGCTCTGTGTGACCCCATAGATGGCAGCCCAAAAGTTTCCGCTGTCCCTGGGATTTTCCAGGCAAGAACACTGGAGTGGGTTGCCATTGCCTTCTCTGTATGGATGTGAGAGTTGATCTATAAAGAAAGCTGAGCGCCAAAAGAAGTGATGCTTTTGAACTGTGGTGTTGGAGAAGACTCTTGAAAGAGAGTCCCTTGGACTCCAAGGAGATCCAACAAGTCCATCCTAAAGGAAATCAGTCCTGAATATTAATTAAAAGGACTAATGTTGAAGCTGAAACTCTAATACTTTGGCCACCTGATGCTAAGAACAGACTCATTGTAAAGACCCTGATACTGGGAACAATTGAAAGCAGGAGGAGAAGAGGATGACAGAGGATGAGGTGGTTGGATGGCATCACCGACTCGATGGATATGAGTTTCAGTAAACTCTGGGAACTGGTGATGGACAGGGAGGTCTGGCATGCTATAGTCCATGGGGTCTCAAAGAGTGGGACACAACTGAGTGACTGAACTGAATTCATGACATTCTTTTTGAGTAAATTTATTGATGAAAACAAACAACATTTAATTTCATTATAATTCCCAAACATATACCATCTGCCTGTTTGCCTAACAGAGAAGGCACATAAAAATCTGTCCATCTTCTCATGCTCATTATATGTTAAATTTATCTAAGGGAGATGATTCTGTATCTAATTTAAATAATTTGTACACAACAGAAACATTTCTGTTCCAACAAAGGTTACATCCTCAAGGCAATTTTTAAGAAAGAAGAGCCATGTCTCTAGAATTGAGATACTTCTTTGACGCATGTTGGAAAAAATATTTTTGCTGTTTAAATGAAGAAAAGTTTCTGCTTTCCATATTTATAAAAATAAATCATGTGGTAGTTTCTTCTATCATATAAAGTTTTTTATTATTTGAAACAAGTTTTATAACTGCCATCACTGATATTTAATTGAAAAGTAATAGATATTGGAAATATAAGGTTATCTTCCTCTAGACATCAGTGTATTAATTTTCTAATTTCTCTTTTGCATTCAATTTATATATGCAGGTATAAAATCAGATAAATACATATATACTCAGTTTGAAATGGAGCAGGACACAATGGTCCTTGCCTCCTATGTCCTGTCTGCTTTTTGTCTGTGGAAAAACTAAGCTAAAGAAAAGTTTAATCTGAGAAGTGAGAAATGCAGAAACAAAGAAAACAGCTAAAGGAGATCAAATAATAATAGCTTAGTCATTGTGCATAGTCAATAATCTTTAGTTCCTTCTCAAGGGCTATAGATAATATCCTGAGCCATATTATGTGAGGGGTCTTTAGAGATACTGAAACTCCCATCAGGAAGAAGAAGTTAACTACATGATGGCCAGGCTGTAGCCATGACATGCTGTTGTTTACTCACTAAGACTCTTTTGCGATCCATGGACTGTAGCCCACAAGGTTCCTCTGTCCATGGGTTTCCCCAGGCAAGACTCCTGGAATGGGTTGCCGTTTTCTTCTCCAGGGGAGCTTCTTGGGTTTCCTTCATTGGCAGGTGGATTGTTTACCACTGAGCCACCTGGGAAGCCCCATGACATAAGCTGACTAAATTCTGAGAACTGGCCTCAAAGAAATGGAAACAAACCGACCCCAGAACTGAAGATTAATTGTACTTAAAACAATCAAAATAATGCTGATCAGACCACCAATGACCAATTTCAAGATGACTGTCAAAGCTGACTGTTTCAGCATGTAGACCCCTCCCCCCAGCCTATAAAAACTCTTGCCCCTTGATTGTTCTAGGGGGAAGACCTCCCTCACTACCCTGGTTGCCAGCATCCAAAATAAAGCCAACTTTCCTTTTTATCAACCTGGTCTCTTTATTTTGTTTTGAGCAGTGAGCAGCCGGAGTCCACTTTTGGTAACAAGTTAGTGAAGTGATAGCTTTTACATAGATTATGGAAACGAAATATGATGATCTTAGGGCACCTCTCTGTCTCCCCTTCTATAACAGACCCTAGGCCCATGTATCCATCTCAGTTTTATTCACGTACAGGAAGAGTTCCTAGTTCTAACACCTGCAATTCTCTCTTCGAAGACTTCGTCTACAGGGATGTGTTCAGACCAAGCACAGACCAGGTCAGAAATGCTCTTGTGTCGATTCTCCAGGGAACAACTCTCACCCAACAACAGACAATAGTGGGTGAATAAAGTCTCTTAACCCTCCTGCCCTTGGAGAGATAAAACCCTGAGCTGTGTTTCACACAGTACCCCCAGAGGTCTGAGAAGGACAGAGATCCAATTTCCCACAGTGGCAACCTGCTCATAACACAGATACTGGCTTTCTTCTCTTTTTTGTCTCTCATACCCCAATCCTCTGTTGCTTGAATAAACTAATTGAACTCATTCTTGGTTTCAGGCCTGTTTCTGGAGGATCCTAAACCATGGCAGACAGTAAAGAACACCAGCTCTGTTATTCTCATCTCTTCCTTTAACATCCTATATCCTCACTAGCTTCACTATATTCTTTCATCTTTAGAATTAAAAAAAAAAAAAATTGACCCAGTTTACTCTTCAGCTTATACCAAATTGCTTGACTTCTCTTTTAGAGCAAAACTCCTTGAAAATATTGTTTGAGTTCAATTTTTTTTTTTCTTCTCTTTTGCCTTCTTCTCTTAATTCCACTTCATTCAGGACTTTGCCAACACCACTACACTTAAGCCACTCTGCTCAAGGACACACATGATCTCAATTCTGCTGAGTTTAAATGGGTAACTTTCTACTTTCAACTTAATGTTTGCTGTAATGAATACAACACGTGTGTGTGTGCATGCTCAGTCACTTCGGTCATGTCTGACTGTTTGCAACCTTATGGACTGTAGCCCACCAGGTTCTTCTGTCCATGGTGTTCTCTGGTCAAGAATATTGGAGTGGATTGCCATGCCTTCCTCCAAGGGATCTTCCCAACCCAGGGATTGAACTCAAGTCTCATACATCCTGCATTGGAAGATGGGTTATTTACCACTAGCGCCTCCTGGGAAGCCCCTGGATTCAACACACTCTTATTTTTACGCTGAATAGCAGCTAACCAAAGATACTATTTCCTAGTCACTGAAAGCTACTCACATTAACTGGGAATGAAAAAGGGTCTTGTAGTTGTGATTTTGTCAATGATGTCAACCTGAGGAGATTATCCTGAATTATCCAGTTCTTAAATTCAATCATAGATATTCCCATAAGCCAGGGAAAGAGGGATATTTAGTACATACCAAAGAAAAGTTGAAGTGAAGATGCAGGCAGAGATTAGAGTAGTGTGGACCCAAGATAAGGAATGGACTTCCCTATAGCTCAGATGGTAAAGAATCTGCCTGCAATGCAGGAGACCCAGGTTCAATCCCTGGGGCAGGAAGATCCTCTGGAGAAGGAAATGGCAATCCACACTAGTATTCTTGCCTGGAGAATCCAATGGACAAGAAAGCCTGGTGGGCTACAGTCCATGGGGTCACAAAGAGTCGGACTCAGCTGAATGACTAACACACAAGATAAGGAACCCAGGCAGAAGCTGGAAGAGATAAAAAAGGATTCACCCAGAGTTTCTGGAAGGACTGTGGCCCTGAGAAAACTGGTGTTGAACCTCTGATCTCTGCAAATATGAAAGAATATGTTTCTGTTGTTTTAAACCTTCGTGTTTGTAATAATGTGTTACAGCAGGCAAAGGAAACTAACACAATGCTTATCTTAAAAATCACTCCATAATAACTTCTCTGATTCTTCACCTGATAATATTGGACTGTGACAGATTTCAGCTCTTTTCTTACTGCTGACATTCTACTGGATGAGGAAGTGAACAAAGCCCTCAGTTCAGTTCAGTTCAGTCACTCAGTCATGTCCGACTCTTTGCAACCCCATGGACTGCAGCACGCCAGGCTTCCCTGTCCATCACCAACTCCCGAAGCTTGATCAAACTCATGTCCATTGAGTCGGTGATGCCATCCAAGCATCTCATCCTCTGTAGTCCCCTTTTCCTCCTGCCTTCAATCTTTCCCAGCATCAGGGTCCTTTCCCATGAGTCAGTTCTCATTGGAAATAAAGCCCCGGAACAAAGCCTGTTGGAACAAAGCCCTGGAGATATATTATTGTGTGTGTGCCTGCCAAGTCACTTCATTCATGTCCAACCCCTTGTGATCCATTGGATTCTAGCCCACCAGATTCCTCTGTCAGTGGGATTCTCCAGGCAACAATACTGGTGTAGGTTTCAGAGGATCTTCTCGACCCAAGGATCAAAATGGAGCCTCTTGTGTCTCTTGCATTGCCAGGCGGGTTCTTTACCACTAGCGCCACCTGGGGAGCATCTTCCCCATTCTCATTTGATAGCAATTCCTTTCTTATACTTAAGTACAAAACTTTGGAGCTATCTTGTTATCTCTCACAAACATGATCAATAGGTCAGCAAATCCTGTGGGCACAACTGTGAAAATATACCTAAGATCCAACCTCTGCTCCTCGCTAATTACCTTGGTCTGAGCTGATAGCAAGGCTTTTTCAGGTTATCATCCTTCTACCCTAGATCCCTGGCAGTCTATTCTCGATAGAGTCTAGAGTGATACTTTAAAATTATCAATCAGCCAATGTCACTATTCTGCCTAAAATTCTGCAGTGATTTCTCATTTTACAGAGAGAAACAGCCACACTGTAATGCACAACAGAACCTACTTTTTGTGCATTTATTTTTGCTTGTATTTTTGGCTGTTCTGGATTTTCACTGCTGCATGTGGTCTTTCTCTAATTTTTCTCTCTAGTGATTGGGGCCTACTCTCTCTAGTTGTGGTGCATGGGTTTCCAATTGCAACGGCGTCTGTTGTTGCGAAGCACAGGCTCTAGAAGCATGGAGTTTAGTAGTTGTGGCCACAGGCTTAACTGCCCCATGGCACATGGGATCTTCCTGGACCTGGGATCCAACCTGTGTCCCTTGGATTGGCAGGTGGATTCTTAACCACTGTGTCACCAGGGAAGTCCGGGCAGATCCTACTTGATTGGCCTCCCACTGTCTAACTTCACTTCCTACTTTCTTCTTGATACTCCATCCAGCCACTTTGGAGTCACTTCATTGTTCCCTGGACAATGTAAGCGCAGAGCTTTCTGAGGGCCCTAGTTTTGTTCCCTTTGTCAAAAAGGCTTCTCTGGAGGTTCATCCAGCCGACACTCTGGCTTTCTCCAAATCTTTGCTTAAAGTCACCTCAGTAGTGAATCTACTGTTTCTATCCTATTCAAAATGAAATGTTTTTAATGTTTGAAATGTTTCTAAAGTGCTCAGTCTCTTAGTTGTGGCCGACTCATTGCGACACCATGCACTATAGCCCACCAGGTTCCTCTGTTCATGGAATTTCCCAGGCAAGAATACTGGAGTGGGTTGCCATTTCCTTTTCCAATACTTCTAATCTATTCCTTCAACTCAGTGTTTCTGACTCAATTCATCTTCCTCAAATTTTCTAAAATATTTATTACTTTTAGCATACTACACTATTCATGATATTTCTTCTTTTTTATTGAAGTATAGTTGATTTACAATATTAGTTTCAGGTGTACATCATAGCAATTCAAAATTTTTACAGATTTTACTGCACTTATAGTTGTTATAAAATAGTGGCTATATTCCCTGTACAACATATCATTGTAGTTTACTTTATACATTTATATATCTTAATTATTTATAAATCTTAATTCCCCACACCTTTCTTGCCCCTGTCCTCAATAACCACAAGTTTGTTTTTTACATCTGTGAGTCTATTTTTTAATATTTCCTAATTTGTTTTATTATTTTATGATTTCTCATATAAATGATAACATACAGTGTTTGTCTGACATTTCACTAAGCATATTTAATCTTTACTTTCTCTATATACAGCAGAATATACGTGAATCAATAACACACATGTAGTATTTTCTTTTTTGCTCACTATTCTACTGTTGTATCTTTCTCTCTAGCATAACATCTTTCACAGATGTGTATGACAAATATTTGACTGCATAAAGGTACTGACTGAGGTAATGAGTAACGATCAGTTAGTAATATTTCTATTCCTATTTATCATGAGCAGAGAAACTTCAGTCTATTTCTAGAGTGTAAGAAACACTCATTTGTTCTGTTGTTCTCATTGTTAAAACTATAAAACTTAAAGACTTAAGAAACTGTCTGATGAACTTAAAGGCATCAGAAAAGTATACCTAAATAACATATAAATACAGAATTAAGTTATTAAACATTCATCAAGCCAAAGGCTTAATTAGCTGGATTTATGGTCTGAAACAGATCTCCATGTCTTTGGTTCTCATTCATTTAATTAGAATTTTCATTCTTCTCATCTCTTCCCACCATCTTTATGTCATCAAGTCAGTTAAACAGAAGGTAGAATCTCAAAATAAGTTATCAGTTTGACTCATCTCTGGAGTGTCTAATACCAATCCCTTAAATTTTAGGATCACTGTCATTAAGTACCGATGTAATGAATTGTGATGTTGCTGTTAATTGTCACAACAAACGGTGCACAGTACTGCTCAGATTCCTTTCCCTCTGTACCAGGAGATTAAAATCTTCAGTTGCCCACTTGCACATTCTTTGAAATGAGTATAGCAGCTTTCCTCTTAAATTTTCTCCTAGAAGAATCTTCTAATTTTTGAGCAACAAAAATGTGGAATAATTTTTTTTTGCTTGAAAATATTAGGGTTACAATCCAACTGCCTAGGCAAACTTAACTGTGAAAAGGATTTGGACTTCACATTACTAATACATGACTGCATTACTCCAGCATCCCCAGAAAAATGACAACCTATTAATTATTGCATTTTTCTAGGTTAGCAAACATTTAGCAGGATTAAGAGGGACTAGAATTTTCTATAATCCTTAAGAACCACACTTTATTTTCCATGTCTTCAGTCCCAACCCTTATCTACACCCCTAAAAGAGAGGTGACAAGGAGAATAATTTCTTGATAATTTGTGAATAAACCAGTGGTCAACTTTTCCCTGAATTTGATTCATTCGTGTTTTGATTTGAACAAAGTGCTTGTCCACATATCTGACTTCATCATTCACATGTTTGTGTTTGTATGTATACCTGCATTTTCATTCTAAATCATCACGTCCAAGCATAACAAAACCAAAACAACATAAGATGAACTCTCAAAAAGTTATTTGTTGAAGACAGATGGTTTTAGAGTTGCTTAAGGATTTCAAAGGGAAACTTGAAGTACCATCCTTGACTTCTGGATTGAATTATTCAGGACAGAATAACGCTGTGAACAACACGGAGACTGAAGCACCCAAGCACTATAAATATTTCAGATTTCTCACAGGACATAACCAATGCGGGTGGGTGCTGAGAAAAAGAGCACTGTGAAACGTTACTCAGCGGAATTGCACTCTTTCTAAAGTGCTGCCGATTATTGCAGCAGAAAAAGACATAATGTCTGTTCACAATTAGTCAATCGGTTAAGCCTAAATTCAAGAGGTTATGCCTATGCCTAACTTCCACATATGACCTATAGATTGGACTATTTGATTTGAGGTACTCTTTATGCCTCACTGGAATTAAGTGATATTTTAGAGTAAATTCTTTCCTTTCAAAATAGTTTGTGGTCAATGATGTATATTGACCTGAAAGCAGTGTAAATTTCTCAGAAGTAAATAACATTGGCAATAAATGCCTTATGATTCTTAAATATCAAGAATACAGTGATTCTGTATTCATAGGAAGTACATTTTTGTCAATTCCTCAAATATTACTTAACTGAATGGGATCTTCAGTAGGTGTGCACATAGCTTCATACAATATATTATTCCAAGAATCTCAGAAATTTTAGAGGAACGATGGTTTAATAATAACTTATACCTTGTCTGTGAATTATATGAATATGTATACATGTATGTGAGTATATTTGTGTGTGTGAGTAATCTATCTTGCCATTGGAAGCCTGAAGGCTTAACTTCTGGACCACCCAGGAAGTCCCTTAGTGTTTGACTTTTAACAAATGTAATAAAATCATGTCTTTAGTACACTGAAGATGGTTGATTATGATTTTAAGGTAATGGATTGATGATGATAACAATATTGATAATAAGGAAAATGGAGGAGCAATAAGAAGAAGGAAGAGGAAGAAGAAAAGGAACAATTTTGATAGTATTAAGATTTCTGTCATATTATGAAGAGCTTAGAGAAAAAATAGGTTAGAGCCTAGAGAAGGAATAAAGCTTAGAGCTTAGAGAAGAAAGAGAGATCATCAACATAGAGAATAGCGAGCTGTTAGTTACCAATCCAAAAGTAAATTTGTTCCATGACTTTCACAATTTTATCTATTGAACATCTTTTGTGTTAGGCTAATATATAAATGTTAGTTATGCATAGTTAACTTCTTTCATCAGTGGTTACATAAGAAAGCAGAATTTGTATGGGTGGGGCTTTCCTACATTTGGAATATGAGGGGGAAGACATTTTCTCCCAACCTGTGTCTAGATCCATGAATCTCTTCCTGATTCAACTTCTTTCATCAGACGAGCCACCTAATGAAAGGTCACCCTAGATGTACCATTAGGATCCCTGGCCCTCTTCATTAATAATCCATTAGGTCAATAGAAATTTATCACACAATATTCCCTGAGAATATTCTACTGAAAATGATACCAAATAAGATTAATATACCTTGCCAAATGAATAGATGTGCCATCTGCTTTCAGAAACCTGTCTTTTGATGCTTACATAAAAGAAAAAAGTAATCAAGCCTGGCAATCCTTCCCTGGGCAAATAGGAGCATTGTACCTGATAGCTAATTATCTTGTCCATTTATTCACATCACACAATTCATTACACACCTAGTCTGTGCCAGGCACTGTGTCTAGTGCAAGGAATATAAAAGTAAAAATATCCTGCTTTCAGGAAAATTTTGTGTTTGAATTTTTTTTTTTTTTTTGCCACTGTGTGGCATATGGGTTTTTGTTCCCTGATCATAGCTTGAAACTCTGTCCCTGGCATTAGAAGCCAGGAGTCTTAACCGCTAGACTCCCAGGAAAAGTCTCTTAGTGTTTGACTTTTAACAAACATGATAAATATAAAATAATGTGTTTAGTATACTGAAGATATTTATTTAATATAGTGAGCCACAGGTAAAAGAGATCTCATGTCAGTGAGAGAGTTAAAGCAAAAAAACTTCATGAAGACAATAGCTTTAGATTAAGACTTACAAACAATAAAAAGAGAAGATTTATAAGAAAATGCAAACAATATGTACTGAAGTGTGTGACATAAAAGAACCTGGCACATTCACAAAGGAAACAAATATTTATTATATTATGAAAATAAATTTTAGGGTTGAAAAGGAGATTGCAGGAGATTAAAGTCAAGATTCTGAAAGTTTTCTAAGATGCAAAAGCTCAGATTCTAGAAATTCTTCTTATAAGGAAGAGAAAGGATTTGATATTTCCTCGAAACGTTCCTTTAGTGACTGAATTCCTGATATTAACATCGTGTGAGACAAGATGAGGTACTGAGAGAAAAAGAGCGTAGTTGAAGAATTAAATTTTATTGAATATTCAGTAGCAGGGGCCTTCCAGGTGGTTTGGTAGTAAAGAATTTGCCTGCCAATTCAGGAGACCCAGGTTGGATACCTGGGTTGGGAAGATCCCCTGGAGAAAATGGCAGTCCACTCCAGTTTTCTTGCCTGGAGAATTCCATGAACAGAGAAGCCTGGTGGGCTACAGTCCATGAGGTTGCAAAGGGTCAGACACAACTTAGCAACCACACAACAACGAAGTAGCTGATGTATAGTGAGTCATTACGTATAAAGGTGGGCAGTTAAGTAGTGACTTGTGAGATGAAGAATAAAATTAAGGTCTTAGTGTACACACGTTGTTGTTGTTCAGTCACTGAAGTAGTCAAATAAATTACCATGGATAAGAACAGTTAGGGAGAGTATATAGGTAGTATTTCTCTGTCTCTTTTTTAAAAAAATTATTGAGGCATAACTGATATATAATAAACTGCATTTATATAAATATAACTGTGTAGATCACAACAAACTGTGGAAAATTATTTGAGATGGGAATATAAGACCACCTTATCTGTCTCTGGAGAAATCTGTATGCAGGCCAAGAAGTGACAGTTTGAACTGGAAAGGAAACAACAGACTGGTACCAAATTAGGAAAGGAGTACATCAAGGCTGTATATTGTCACCCTGCTTATTTAATGTACATGCAGAGAACATTATGAGAAATGCCAGGCTGGATGAAGCAAAAGCTCAAATCAAGATTGCCAGGAGAAATATCAATAATCTCATATACACAGATGACACCACCCTTATGGTAGAAAACAAAGAACTAAACAGCCTCTTGATGAAAGTGAAAGAGGAGAGTGAAAAAGTTGGCTTAAAAATTAGAATTCAAAAAACTAAAATCATGGCATCTGATCCTATCATTTCATGGCAGATAGATAGGGAAATAGTGGAAACAGTGACAGACTTTATTTATTTATTTGTTTATTTTTGGCTCCAAAATCACTGCAGATGGTGACTGCAGCCATGAAATTAAAAGATGCTTGCTCCTTGGAAGAAAAGCTATGACCAAACTAAATAGCATGTTAAGAGCAGAGACATTACTTTGCCAACAAAGGTCCATCTGGTCAAAGCTATGGTTTTTCCAGTAGTCATGTATGGCTGGGAGAGTTGGGCTATAAAGAAACCTGAGGGCTGAATAATTGATGCTTTTGAACTGTGGTGTTGGAGAAGACTCTGAAGAGTTCTTTGGACTGCAAGGGGATCAAATCAGTCAATCCTAAAAAAAATCAGTCTTGAATATTTATTGAGAAAACTGATGCTGAAGCTGAAACTTTGGCCAGCTAGTGCAAGAACTGACTCATTAGAAAAGACCCTGATGCTGGGCAAGATTGAAGGAAGGAAGAGGAGGGGACCACAGAGGATGAGATGGTTGGATGGCATCACTGACTCGATGGACATGAGTTTCAGTAGGCCCAGGAGTTGGTGATGGACAGGGAATCCTGGTGCGCTGCAGGCCTTGGGGTCACAAAAAATCAGACACAACTGAGTGACTGAACTGAACTGAACTGAATAGTTACTTTGCTTGGAGTGAAGTAACAATTCCAGATTTTCCAAACTCTATGACTTAAGTCAAATTTCTGAACAACTCTGTGCTACAGTCCTATCACTACAAAATAAGGAATCTAGTTTTAACTAATTCACTGATTTTTTTTAAATAAACTGATTTAATATATAGTTTAGTCACTCAGTCATGTCCAACTCTTTGTGACCCCATGGATTGCAGCACACCAGGCTTCCCTGTCCATCACCAACTCCCAGAGCTTACTCAAACTCATGTCCATCGAGTCAGTGATGCCATCCAACCATCTCATCTTCTGTTGTCCCCTTGTCCTCCCACTTTCAATTGTGTCCAGCATCAGGGTCTTTTCAAATGAGGCAGTTCTTCACATCAGGTGGCCAAAGTATTGGAGTTTCAACTTCAACATCAGTCCTTCCAAAGAACACCCAGAACTGATCTCCTTTAGGATGGACTGGTTGGATCTCCTTGCAGTCCAAGGGACTCTCAAGAGTCTTCAACACCACAGTTCAAAAGCATCAATTCTTCGGCACTCAGCTTTCTTTATAGACCAAATCTTACATCCATATATGACTAATGGAAAAACTGTATTTTTGACTAGACAGATCTTTGCTGGCAAAGTAATGTCTCTGCTTTTTAATATGCTGTTTAGATTGGTCATAGCTTTTCTTTTAAGGAGCAAGCGTCTTTTGATTTCATGGCTGCAATCACCACCTGCAGTTAATTTGGAGCCAAAATTAAAAGTCTCTCACTGTTACCATTGTTTCCCCATCTATTTGCCATGAAACAATGGGCCTGGATGTCATGATATTAGTTTTTTGAATGTTGAGTTTTAAGCCAACTTTTTCACTCTCCTTTATATTTTCATCAAGAGGCTCTTTAGTTATCCTTTGCTTTCTACCTTAAGGTTGGTGTCATCTGCATATCTGAGTTTCTTTATGTGCAGCAATCTTGATTCCAGCTTGTGCTTCATCCAGCCTGTCATTTCTCATGATGCATTTCTGCATATTAGTTGAATAAGAGTGACAATATACAGCCTTGACATACTCCTCTTCCTATTTGTAACTAGTCTGCTGTTTCAGGTCCAGTACCAACTGTTGCTTCTTGACCTGCATGCAGATTTCTCAGGAGGCAGGCCAGGTGGTCTGATATTGTCAAATCTTGGAGAATTTTCCACACTTTGTTGTGATCCACACAGTCAAAGTCTTTGGCGTAGTCAATAAAAGAGAAATAGATGCTTTTTCTGGAACTCTCTTGCTTTTTCCATGATCCAATGGATCCATTTCTTCTAAGGAGTTCTTGCCCACAATAGTAGATACAAGAGTCATTTGAGTTAAATTCACCCAGTCCAGTTCATTTTATTTCATTGATTCCTAAATTGTCAATGTTCACTCTTGCCATCTCCTGTTTGACCACTTCCAATTTGCCTCGATTCATGGACCTAATTCTTCATGAATTTGTGGGTCATCCTTGTGCAAGGGCCATGCTAATCTTCTCTGTATCATTCCAATTTTTGTATATGTGCTGCCGAGTCAGAACTCTCCACTATGACCTGCCTGTCTTGGGTGGCCCTACATGACATGGCTCATAGTTTCATTGAGTTAGACAAGTCTGTGGTCCGTGTGATTACACTGGATAGTTTTCTCTGACTGTGTTTTCTGTCAGTCTGCCCTCTGATGCCCTCTCTCAGTGCCTACTGTCTTAGTGCGATTTCTCTGACCTTGGACGTGGGGTATCTCCTCTCAGCCGCTCGCCTCTCCAGTGCCGCACAGCCACCACTCACTTGATGTGAGAGTTGGACTATAAGGAAAGCTGAGCACCGAAGAATTGATGCTTTTGAACTGTAGTGTTGGAGAAGGCTTTTGAGAGTCCCTTGGACTGCAAGGAGATCCAACCAGTCCATCCTAAAAGAGATCAGCCCTGAGTGTTCATTGAAAGGACTCTTGTTGGAGCTGAAACTCCAATACTTTGGCCACGTGATGTGAAGAGCTGACTCATTTGAAAAGACCCTGATGCTGGGAAAGATTGAGGGCAGGAGGAGAAGGGGGCAACAGAGGATGAGATGGTTGGATGGCATCACTGACTCAACAGACATGAGTTTGAGTAGACTCTGGGAGTTGGTGATGGACAGGAAGGCCTGGGGTGCTTCAGTCCATGGTTTTGCAAAGAGTCGGACATGACTGAGCGACTGAAATGAACTGAATGAACCTGACATTCCAGGTTCCTATGCTGTATTACTCTTTACAACATTGGTCTTTACTTCCATCACCAGTCACATCCACAACTGTGTGTTATTTTTGCTTTGGCTCTGTCTCTTCATTCTTTTCAAAATTAGTTCTCCACTGATCTCCAGTAGCATATTCGGCACCTACTGATCTAGGGAGTTCATTTTTCAGTATCCTATCTTTTTGCTTTTTCATGCTGTTCACGTGGTTCTCAAGTCAAGAATACTGAAGTGGTTTGCCATTCCCTTCTCCAGTGGATCACATTTTGTCAGAACTCTCCACCTTGACCCATCTGTCTTGGGTGGCCCTACACGACATGGCTCATAGTTTCATTGAGTTACATAAGGCTGTGGTCCATGTAATCAGTTTGGTTAGTTTTCTATGATTGTGGTTTTCATTCTGTCTGCCCTCTGATGGAGAAGGATAAGAGGCTTATGGAAGCTTCCTGACTGGAGAGACTGAGGAGGAAACTGGGTCTTGTTCTGATAGGTGGGGCTGTGTTCCCTTCCTGTTGTTTGAACTGAAGCCAAAATATAATAGAGGTAATGAAGATAATGGTGACCTCCTTCAAAAGGTCTCATGCATGCACTGCCGCACTCAGTGTCTCTGACACTGCAGCGGGCCACTGTTGACACACGCCACCCCTGGAGACTCCTGGACACTCAGAAGCAAGTCTGGGTCAGCCTTTTGTGGGGCCACTGCTCCTTTCTCCTGGGTCCTAGTGTGCACATGGTTCTGTTTGTGCCCTCCAAGAGTCTGTTTCCCCAATCCTGTGTAAGTCCTGGTTGCTCTATGGTGGGGTTAATGGTGACTTACTCCAAGAGGGCTTATGCCATACCCAGGTCTGCTGCACCCAGAGCCTCTGTCCCTGAAGCGGGCTATTTCTGACCCATGCCTTCACAGGAGACACTCAAAGACAGTTCTGGCCCAGTCTCTGTAGGGTCTCTGGGCCCTGGTGCACACAAGGATTGTTTGAGCCCTCTGAGTGTCTCTGGTGGGTGAGGGGTTTGATTCTAAATGTGATTTTGCCCCTCTTACTATCTTGCTGGGGCTTCTCCTTTGCCCATGGATGTGGCATACTTATAAACTGAAGTGCTAATACAGGGTCTTTCCTAAAATAAGGTTTCAGCAGATAACCATGTCTACTATTCCTACAGACACAAATTACTTAGAAAGTAATTTATTTTTATTAATTATCTTCTGGACTCTTGAAGACAAGGGTAACAATATCAGGGGATGCATCAGTCTACTTTGGCTCCCATAATAAAATATCACATACTGAGTGGCTTAAGCAACAAATTTTTATTTTTCCAGAGGTTAGAATTCCAAGAGCAAGGTGCTGGCACAATTGAGTTCTCTTAAGGTCTTTCCCCATGGCTTGCAGATGGCTATCTTCCTGTGTGTCCTCTTGTGTGGATTTTTCTGGTGTCTTTCTTTTCCTATGAGGGCACCAGGGCTTCTGCAATGACTCAGTGGTAAAGAATCTGTCTGCTAACACAGGAGATGCAGAAATTTGGGCACAACTGAGCAGGCACACAGCATATTGAATTGGGGACCCACCCTAAGACATCATTTAACCTTAATTTCTTCTTTGAAGGCCTTGTCTCCCAGTACAGTGTCACTTGGGGTTAGGGCTTCAGCATTTGTATTTTCTGAGAACAATTCAGTCTGTCACAGAGCAAATGGTTAATACAAAAATTTCTAAGACAATGTAAGTTTAAAATGAAAGCTTCCCTCTATGTGACAGACATGCTAAGACATTTAAAGTGAAAGCGCTAGTTGCTCAGTCATGTCAGGCTCTTTGAGACCCCATGGACTGTAGCCCACCAGCCACCTCTGTCTATGGAATTCTACAGGCAAGAATACTGGAGTGCATTGCCATTCTCTTCTCCAGGGGATCTTTTCAACCCAGGGATGTAACTTGAGTCTCCTGTATTGCAGGCAGATTCTTTACCATCTGAGCTACCAGGAAAGCTCAAGACATTGAAGTGTATTGCAACTATATGTCTAGTAAGCCCTTATTAACTTAAAGTATGTTATAACAATATAAGGGTGTTCTTATAGTTACCCACCCCCCCCAAGGATACATTTTAGGGCAGATCAACAGAAGATAAATCTATCTTTTATGGACAGCTTTTTGCTACTTTTTACACCAATTTTGTATATTCTTGTAAAAATTCTTCTGTATCTGCAACTCCTCTGAATCCACAGTACTTCAGTATCTGGGGTTCCACATTCACAGATTGGATTACTCTTCACATGACCTCTTCTTTCTGTGTTTCTCTGTGTTTTCTCTCCTGTTATAAAGCCACTGGGTTTAGGTTCCACCTTTATCTAGTATGACTTCATCTTAACTAATAAATTTGCAAAGACCCAATTTCCTAATGTTACATTCTGAAGTTCTGGGTAAATATGGATTTGGGAGGCATGCATTGTCCAACTCAATACATTCATGGTAACAATATTACTTTCTTTAAAATTAAATAGTATTATATAAAGTGTCCTCTAAAAACACCCAGTCTTTTTTTTTTCACAAAAATATTATAAAATTAAAAGCTTTGACTATTTCAATAAGACTTTTTCATTGAGGTTTTGTTGTGGTTGTTTACCAGGTGACCACTGTTTAGTTATTCAAATTATTTTTCTCATTATGATATGTTTACATTCTCATAGGCATATTCAACTGGTCAGGAATAAAATTTGGAAAGTGACTGTCAATGGATTGATGCCAACACATTAAATTATTGACTTGAGTTGCTTTGTTTTCTACCCAAATAGTTCAATTTTCTCAGCAACTTCAGGTAATTTATCTCTGCTTATAGCCCCAGCCTTGGCTTTTAAAAGCATTTCTCACCAGTTCCACAGGAAATTAATAGACATGCTGTGAATAATACGTTCTTTAATTAAATATAGTCAGAGAAAGCTGAGTTCAAAAAGCAGGTTTCTTTATTATCAAACTTCAAACAGCTTTGAATTTGCTATATTATGTCATGATACTCCCAGAGTGATATCAGGGAAGCAGTGCTTTACAAGTTTATTTGAAAATAAGATCCTATCACTGAGCAAAACTTTGCTCCTATACCATCCCTCACGTAGAAACCAAGCAGACCTTGACTGTGGAGTGTCTAGCTCCAAACTTGTGATCTAAGGTTATTAATTAGGGTCCTCTCTTATTGCTAAGTTGAAAGTGCCACTCTCTTCCCTGTGTATGGTAAGTGGATTTTTGTCTAAAATCCCATGTCCTAAAGTTTGGATTTCTCTTTTTTTTTTTTTTGTCACTTTTTGGCTTGTGGCATGTGGGATCTTTGTTCCCTGACCACGGATCAAACCCACACACCTTGCATTGGAAGGTGGCATTTTAACAACTGAACAGTCAGGTAAGTCCCTAAAGATTAGATCTTGATAAATTAATGACACCAAGTCATTTAAAAGGGAAGTCTTTGCCTTTGCATTTGTCAATTTTTCTTTTTTAACTAGTATCACTTACCTTGTCATGCAGTTTCTCAATCTATAATTGCAGACAGTGATGGTTAATTTTACTTGTCATCTTGGCTAGACTAAAGGATGGATGACCTGATAGCTGGTAAAAACATTATATCTTGGTGTATCTGGGAGGATGTCTCTGGAAGAGATTAGCATTTGAATCAGTAGACAGAGGAGTAAAGGGATCTGCCTTCACCAAAGCATATGGAAATCATCTAATCTACTGAGGGCCTGAATAAAACAAAATGGCAAAAAAAGGGTAAATTTGCCCTCTGCTTTAGCTGAGACATCCTTCTTCTCCTGCCCTTGGACATCTGTGCTCCTGTTTCTCAGACCTTCAGACTTGGACTGAGACTTACACCACTGACCTCTAGATCTTGGACATTCAGACTTGGATTGTGATTTAGATCACTGACTCCACTGATTCTGAGGACTTTGGGCTTGATCTGCAAATACCTCACTGGTTTTCCTGGGCTTCCTGCTTTTGGGCAGCACATTATGGGGCTTCATAGCTGCCTTAACAGCACAAACCAATACTTCATAATAAATCTCTTTCTATATACCTGTATATAGCCTATTCACTCTTTCTCTGGAGAAGCTTGGCTAATACACAGTGCTTCCGAATACATGCTATATTTCTTAATACTGTCATTTTGACCATCTTCTAAGGCAATAAGAATAACAGGCGCTCCCTCAGCCCAATTGATCTCAAGGTTTATCACCATCTGGTAGATCTCCTCATGGACTTTTTTACCACCTCATATTATTCCAACTTGGGTTTTAAAGTTCAAATATCTAACTCTTTTTCTTACTTTGAATCCTTCTAGAAACTTCACTGCCTCATTCATACTTCATTTTCTCTCCACCAAATCTATTAAATCTAGTTCCTTTTTTCCCCTACCATATCCCCCAACTATCAAAAATCCCTTGCTTTCTAAAATAAATGAATTAGAGATAAAAATAAAATCATAGACCATTTTATATTTCCCCCAAGTCAATTTTTATTTCTTCAGTAGATATTAATTAAATAATTACAATGTACCAGGTACTCCCCTAGGAGCTGGAATACAGTGCTAAAACAAAAGAGATTAATATCTCTGTGCTTACAAAGCTGACATTTTAGTGTAGGAGAAAGACAGTATAAGCAGGATAAATGTAGTATACTGAACAGTGGTATGTTCTAAAGAGAACAAATTACATCGGGAAAGGCAATATGAAATGTCCTGGAAGCAGTTTGAAATTTGAGGTAGAGTGGCCAGGAAACTCTTCAAAGAGAAGGTAATTTTGCATCAGGACTTACAGGAAGTGAAGGAGCCTATAGCACTTACCTAGATGAAAATTAGTAAAAATAAAAGAAACAATCACTGTGGGGAAGAACTTGCCTTGTACATAATGCCTAGTAACTTTGCCATGACATTTTCATATAATCCATATAATCACAGAAGAAAGAAAATCCTGAAATAGTGAAGAGAAAACGTGGTTTACTTAAGAAGGGAATGTCATATTCGAATGTAATTTTTAGAATCCTTCTTTCGGAATTATTGCTATTAATTTTGGTTGTTTTGTTTGCTGTTTTGCTTTTGTTTTCTACTTCTTTTCTGTGTTTATTGGGCTGCACCTCACCTACAACAAAGACCTATGTTGCCCAGCTTTAAGATCAAAGAAAGAGTCTGGAATCAGCAACAGAGACTTCAGTGGTTTTGTGGATGGGAATCTTCCATGTCTGAAGCACTACCGCACCGTGTGAGGCAGAAGGTGGGCAGGACAAGGTGGCAGTCTTTGCTCCCAGAGGGAAGGGGCGGTTCCAGTTATAGGGGAATTGACTTCAGGTGGGCTCATTAGTTACCAGGGAAACCTGTAGGGGGCAGACCCCTCACTGCCCTTTTGATAAGAACAGTCACTAGCTGGGGCCTGGGACAAATATATAGGAAGGTCAGTCATGTGAGGAGGGTGGAGATGAAGCAAGCCCTAGTTGGGCAGGGGATGTACAGGGAGCAGGAGAACAGCCATATTGAGTGGCCATACAATGTCATTATTGTTTTTTTCAATAGCCTTGAGAGTCTATATTTTCTCCTGGACTTAGGAACAGACTTTGAACACAGTATCTTTGGATGGGGTGTCAACAGACTGACTGCATTTAGGATGAGTAGTGTTGTAGAAGACTCTTGAGAGTCCCTTGGACTGCAAGGAGATCCAACCAGTCCATCCTGAAGGAGATCAGTCCTGGGTGTTTATTGGAAGGACTGATGCTGAAGCTGAAACTCCAATATTTTGGCCACATCATGCAAAGGGTTGAATCATTGGAAAAGACCCTGATGTTGGGAGGGGTTGGGGGCAGGAGGAGAAGGGGACAACAGAGGATGAGATGGCTGGATGGCATCACCAGCTTGATGGACATGAGTTTGAGTAAACTCCAAGAGTTGGTGATGGACAGGGAGGCCTGGCATGCTGCGATTCATGGGGTTGCAAAGAGTCAGACATGACTGAGTGACTGAACTGAACTGAACTGAACTGAGGGAGGAGTATGCAGGTAGATATACTCACCTACTTCGATTCCATTGCCAAATAAAAAAGGCTTTATTTTGGTTTCTATGCCCACCATAAAAAGCAACTCTCCCCTGAAATATTTTAAATAATTTTTAGGTTTTTTTTTCCTCCTATTTTACCCTAAAGGTAATGATGTAAACCCCAGGTCTCTGTGCATGTCTGGGAGTGGGGTGGAGAGAGGGAGGCACTGATGAATGATACAGCCTTTTCTACTCAAATTTGTAAGTAATTTTTGCTTTGGTGCTCTCCGAAGAACTTCTCAGGAAGAATCACTCCTGTAACTTCTCCTTTGTATCTTCTGGGATGTAGCTACATCCTTTCGGTTCTGTCCCTCTGGATCTTTATGTCCTCTGTCCTTTTTCTTAATATTTTTTCAACATCTTTGGACCATAGGTCACTTTCTCTTAATCATTTCCAAGAAAACTAAAAGAATCTCCTCCTTGCATTTCTGTTGTCATTTAGATGAATCTTCAGAGGAAGACTGTTCTGATCACCTCCAGTTCACCCTGTTGGTGAAGGAAGTTTTTCCCATTCTAAATAGTACAAGGTGACCTAACATAGGACACATAAAACTGGAAAGATGTAGTTAGTAGCTATTTATTAGTCACATGTGCTCACAGCCCAAGGATGGAGGGCCCCACAGGGCTCCTCCAGCTATACAGGAACTGGACTAAGGAGCAAGGTGAACCACAAGTGACTGTGGAAGAGGCTTTATAGTAACAGGAGGTGGGGTAGCTTCTGGCTCTCTTGGTAAAATGTGATTGACTTGTTTGAATACTTTATTGCACTTCTAAGAGGTTGAAGACCAGAAGGGGTGCAGACAGTCCAGCTGACTGGGGACTAACAGGGTGGAGAGAATTTCCTGGTAGACGGAGGCATAACTGTAGAGAAGAGAGGACTTCTGGTGAACGTTGGAGCCCTGTGAGGCTCAGAGGTCAAGACATCATGTGGAATTCTGGGTCTCACAATGCAGCAATGCTATTTATTACATTAGATAGAACCTTATCAATCTTTTCAGCCTGGGAAAATTCATAGATGGGTTTGTAGTATTTGATGATGCTGTAGTTTTCATTATATTGACTTTACTTGAAAGTGTGAAAGTAAAAGCGTTAGTCAGTCCGTCATGTCCAATTCTTTGCGACCCCAAGGATTGTAGTCCACTGGGCTCCTCTGTCCATGGGATTCTTCAGGCAAGAATGCTGGAGTGGGTTGCCATTCCCTTCTCCAGGGGATCTTCCCAACCCAGCGATTGAATCCAGGTCTCCCATATTGTAGGTAGATTGTTTACTACCTGAGCCACCAGGGAAGTTCTTTACTTACTTGTAGCTAAAGCCAGCCATTCTAATTTTTTTTTTTTTTTTTTTTTTTTGCTTCCCCGGGTCTTAGTTGCTGAGCACAGACTTTCTCTAGTTGCAGCGATCAGACTTCTCATTCATGGGCTTCAGTAGTGGTGGTGCACAGGCTTAGTTGCTCCTTGAGACCAGCATTGAAAGGCAGATTCTTAACCACTGGACCACCAGGGAAGTCCCAAGCCACACATTCTTTATGTTTGTTTGTATGTATAGATTTTTTTATGCAAAATTAGCTATTTGTGTTCTTTCGTGACAAGATACTTCTGTGGATGAATCTAAACTTCATCTTATCAACCCTCTGAATCATCTCTCTACTTCCAAATATTTTCTGAATATTTTTGTTTGCTAAGATGTTGTCTTTGCCACTCATCTTTTCAGTCTATCCATTCACTCGAGTAAGCATTCTCTTCCTGTTTCGGTTAACAACAAAGCTGACTAGTTTTAAATTCCTACATTTACTCTTCACCAAGTTATACTCATTTTTCACTAAATATTTACAATTTCTTGTTTCACAGGCTTCTGGAACAAAAAGAGCATTTATAAAGTTAAAATGATCCGCCCCCTCCTCCAGGTTGCATTGGTTGCTGAGGAGTCAGGCTCCTGGTGGGCTTCTCTTATGGCTCAGCTGGTAAAGAATCCGCCTGCAATGTGGGAGACCTGGGTTCGATCCCTGGGTTGGGAAGATCCCCTGGAGAAGGAAAAGGCTACCCGCTCTAGTATTCTGGCTTAGAGAATTCCACGGACTGTAGAGCCCATAGGGTCACAAAGAGTGAGACATAACTGAGCGACTTTCCCTTCACTTCGCTTCAGGCTCCTGGTAAAACAGGTGAGTTTTCAGGTTCTGATCACAGGTCTTCACCTGGAAGGTGGCTGGGGAGAAGCTGCCCTCCACACACAGGCTGGGTGCACAGCCAATGCCTTGCAGTCACGGAAGGGGCTGCTGTTCAAGGTTCAAGTGCTCCTGGCTGGTCACGCGCTTTGCATATTTGCATTTGGAAGGAGGCACGCTCATTTCTAGGTGTCCTTGTCTGAGGCTTCAGGCAGAGAGGTCTCTGCAGGCACCTATAATGAGGCGGCCTTGTGAAGGGAGAAGGGGGAAACCTTGAGCCAGGACACCAGACACCACACACGTCTCCTCACTGTCACTCAGTTCCCAGCAAATTTCCGCCCCCGGCCCTCCCTCTCCCCTTCACACCAGAGACTTTTGGTCCAGCTCCTTCAAGAGTGAGATGACCCTCACGTGGGGCGGTGGCTGGTGCGCTGCTTCACAGCAGGAAATGGACCGGAGGGAGTCAGCGCTTTCTCCAGTTTCAGCCTCTTGCTTATGCCTTTGCAGTAAATGATTGAAGACTTAACTCATTCAGTTTTGGCTGGTGGCTTCAGTAGGTTTCTCTGACATCTGACAACTCAGTGCTCTTTCTGCCAGCTCAGCTGCACTCCTGAAGGTCACCCAGGTGGGGCCTTTATCATATCTTATGTACGATCATATATTTACCGCCATGTTGAACACCAGGAAATATGCTTGACTTTGTCCCAAATACTTACTACCTACCACCAAGAGATCAAGCCTTATCCACTTGGCTTCCTAAATACTGTGTATGTTAAATGCAAAAATAACCTAATTTGAGACAAGTCTTCCTCTTTTATCACCTGGCTGCCTGAAAAGAGATATTAAGTGTGGCCAGAATTATCTACAACCCATCTTATTCATTGCAACCATGGTAACAAAATTCAAAGTGTAAAACCTACCATCTCTCTTGTTCCCATTCAAATCCCTGCAACTGTATAGTCTTGACTTACCATTTGACAGTTTTAGTCTTCTGGTCTCATAACTCACCAGTCTCTTCCATGTACTTTCTTTTCCAGAAGGACTAAACTTCTACTGCCATGTGTGTGTGCATGCTAAGTTGCTTCAGTCTTGTCCAACTCGTCGTGACCTTATGGACTGTAGCCCTCCAGGCTCCTCTGTCCATGGGATTCTCCAGGCAAGAGTACTCGAGTGGGTTGCCATTCCCTTCTCCAGGGGATCTCCCCGACCCAGAGATTGAACCCAAGTCTCCTGCATTGCAGGTGGATTCTTTATACTGTGCCACCTGGGAAGCCCCCAAAGCAAACCATAGTAATCACCAAGAAGAGACTCTTGTTGTAAACTTGAACTTGCTGATAGGAGGACCAGCAAGATCACATGAGGGACCTACTGGGTGCAGGAAAGAGTAGAGAGATTGGGGTAAATATCTGCAGCTACACAAAGACAAAGGAGTTTAAGAACAGGCTCTTCCTTAACCCTCAGGAGGAAGTGCAACAGCAACACCTTGAAACTTATGTCCAACTTCTGGCTTCCAGAACTGTGGGAGAATACTGCTGTTTTAAGCCACCAGCTTTGTGGTAATTTGCTACAATGGTGATGGGGAGATAATATAGATTTCTTGGCCAAATTCAGTCAACTGTATGCTTTTGTACAGCCAGCAAACTAAAACATGTTTGAACAAAATCAAATGAAGAATAATAGTCTGTGACATTTAAAAATTGTATGAAATTCAAATCTGTATCTGTAAAATAAGTTTCTTTGGAACACATTTTGCTCACTGGCTTACACATTGTCTATGGCTACTTTTGTGTGTTGCAGGAAGGAGTATTTGAGTTGAGTTGTTGTCATAGAGCACATATGGTCTACAAAACTGAACATGTTATCTGACCCTTAACAGAAAAAGTTTGTTGCTCCCTGTTCTGGATTTCTTCATAAGTATTACTTACTCTGTCTCCATTAAATTGTGAAGATTTTGAGGACCAGGACTTTATATACAGAACAGATTAAATATTTAAAGGCTTGATTAAAAATTAACTTTTTGCTGTCTCTTAACTATAAAACATTGCATACCAACTACTCAGGTACCAAATACATATGTATTACATAATAATAGTTTTCTTTAATTTCAAGGCCTTGTCATTTTCATTTTTCCTAAGTGATGGAGGAAAACAAAAGTGATGAAATTATTTGGTCTAAAATATTACATGATACAGTGTGGTTTCAAGATGTGACACAAAAGATGTATTTTGAGATTATTAAAAATGACTTTATATTCATGATGATAAAATATAAGTTAAAATAAATGTGAGGCTTTCCTGGTGGCTCATTGGTAAAGAAACTGCCTGCTAATGCAGGAGACCTGGGTTTAATCCCTGGGTCGGGAAGATCCCCTGGAGAAGGAAATGGCAATGAATTCCAGTATTCTAGGAAAATCAAATGGACAGAGAAGCCTGGCAGGCTACACTGCATGGGGTTGCAAAAGAGTAGGATATGACTTAATGACTAAACAATAACAAGATAAAAATGAAAGCTCTTTAAAAATATAACATCAGTAAGAAAAGTGGTATCATTTCAAAATATCTGTTAAAATTAAAACAAATTATGTTTAAAGAGCAAAATTTTCAATAAAATACTGATTCTATATTTAAACTGAGGATATGTGAGAGTTAAATATTTAGATTTTTAAATGTGAAGAGATACATACTAATTAAAGATAAAAGAGCATAAAATATTAGCCAACATATAATATAGTGATTTTAAAATACGATTGTAAATTTCAAAGTTTACATTCTTCTCTTATACATGCTTTATTGCTAATTGACTTTTCGTAAATGACAAACTTGTAATTGGTAATTACTGAAGCACACATTCTCAAAGGTTGTGAAACCCTAGAGAACGCTGAGTAAGAAAACTTTCTGATAAGATTCAGCTATTTCTGAAGTCAGCATAAAACCAAGCTTTGTACTTTATCAACTTATGAAGTTTAAAAGTTATGCAAACACAAAAATGGATATTCATTTTTATAAAAGGCTTCTGAAGAGGAAAAAAATGTCAAATCCTGCTCCAGTGGAAGAAATGATAAGGAATTGAAAACTGTACATTAATATTGTCTTAGTAATTCCTAAGTTTAAAATTAGCATTCACCTCTTGAACTGAGAGAACTGTAAGAATAGTTTTGTTGTTTGTCCGCTCATAGTGTGAAGTGGGTGCTGCAAAATTCCATAGGGGAACCCTCAGTTCATTTTATAATGTATTAACTCTTCTTTTACAAGAATACAAAATCTTCTTCTACTGGAGAAATGAATTACATTTTCAGTTGAAAAGAGGAGGGAATATTTTCTGTCCTCAGGACAATTTTCTAAGAACACTGGGGAGTCATCTTTGGATGGGTGCAACTAGTTGTTCATTTTACATGTAGTACTTCCCATTTTCTTTCTTATTTCTATCCTACCATATTTTATTAACTCACAGTTAATTTATACAACAATAATTTGTTTATGTCTAGGGCTCCAAAATCACTGTGGGTAGTGACTGCAGCCGTCAAATTAAAAGACACTTGCTCCTTGGAAGAAAAGCTATGACCAACCTAAACAGCATATTAAAAAGCAGAGACATCACTATGCCTACAAAATTCATATTGTCAAAGATATTGTTCTTCCAGTAGTCATGTATGGAAGTGAGAGTTGTACCAAAAAGAAGGCTGAGTGCCAAAATATTGATGCTTTTGAACTCTGATGCTGGAGAAGACTCTTGAGAGTTCCTTGGACAGCAAGGAAATTAAACCAGTCAATCTTAAAGGAAATCAACCCTGAATTTTCATTGCAAGGACTGGTGCTGAAGCTGAAGCTCCAATACTTTGGCCACCTGATGCACGGAGCCAACTCATGCAGAAGACCTTGATGCTGGGAAAGACTGAGGGCAGTAGGAGAAGAGGGCAACAGAGGATGAGATGGTTAGATGGCATCACTGATTCAATGGTGATGAGTTTGAGCAAGCTCCGGGAGTTGGTGATGGACAGGGAAGCCTGGCATGCTGTAGTCCATAGGGTTGCAAAGAGTCAGACATGACTGAGCAACTGAACAATAATAAAGTAGTTATAATGAAATGTAGTTTTTATAAAATTATAAATGTGTAGGTTTTAAAACTGTACAGAAATATGTAACACAATGGTTCAGTGTTGTTTGAGTGATATATTCCAGTTCAAATCCAAGGCAGAATAGTTGGAGCTATGTAATCAGAGACAAGATATAAAAAATATGATCTTTAGGCTCTTCATTAAAGTCTCAATCTATTTTACAAATGGAAGAAACTAGTATCTGCTTCATGGTGCTATTATGAGGAGTGAAAATTAAATAAGCACTTAGATCAGTGTCATTTAAATTCAAGATTTGATTTACATGGCAAATAACTGTCAACTACATGATTATATTTTGACCTTTGAGGAAGGATAGGAAAGTATCAATTTCTTTTTTTTTTTTAACCTATTCTATTGTAGTCTACAGGAGATAATATCATCAGACTTAGATTAAACAAACTCATATGCACTATTTTGTATCTTTAGGAATAATCACTGGTTAAAACTAAATGCTAATACAGATGAAAATTTTTTCACTCTGTTTTCTTGGTTTCTCATGCAGACAAATCAATAAATCAATATGAAAATAAACAGTTTCATAAAATATATATATTTTTAAATTATTTCACATACTTGTGCCTTTAGTTACAAACACTCAGGGACAAAGTTAAGAACAAGTTTGAAACTTTCACTCAAAAGTGGTAATGGAAAAAAAAAAAAAAGTGGTAATGGAAAGACACTCAGAAGCTAATCCAGAGCTGCTGTGTTACATTGTTACATAGTGCCACATTAAAATGTGTGTGGCTATGTGATTGATTTTATATAGAAAATTTTATTTTTAATTATATATATATAAAACCAAACATATAACACATATTATATAAGTGTGTGTGTGTATATGTATATTGCATAGCAGGTCAGATTATATATTGTTTAGTTCAGGATTCTGTAATACTATTATGAAACATTTTAAATGTTCTCAGTACAAAGTACATATGTTTAATCTAGCTACAGACACACTTGATTCAGAACTCCTGTGAGTTCCTTAAACATTGTATGATCTTGTGCAAATTATTGTCTCCTTGATCTTTGTTCCCTCATCTATAAAATAGAGGTTGTTTAAGCTTAATCTATATTATTTGTCCAAGTCATAACTGAGATAATGTGCAAAAGTGACTGACACAAGATAAGAACTCAAAACATATTTTGTGTTTCGAGTATATGTTATGAAGAACTGGTAAGAATTGTTCAAACAAGAAGCCTGTGGTGTAGATTAAGGAGAAAGCATCAAAGTTAAATATGAGTTAAAAAGGAAATGTGCTATAGAAACCAAAAAACACTTTGACACGTCAGCATGGCAATGATAAGGAAGAGTGGAATAAGAAGGCAAATTAACAGAGTAGTATGGTGGTGGAGGTGTTAGTTGCTCAGTTGTGTCCCACTCTTCATGACCCCGTGGACTGTAGCCTGCAAGGCTCCTCTGGCCATGGAATTCTCCAGGCAAAAATACTGGAGTGGGTAGCCATTCCCTTCTTCAGAGGATCTTCCTGACCCAGGGATCAAACCTGGGTCTCCTGCATTGCAGGCAGATTCTTTACCATCTGAGCCACCAGGGAAGCCCCCAATAAAGTAGCATAAAACAGTGTAATATGTAATAAGCTTTATACTTTTTTTTTTTGGTTTCCCAGGCGGCACCAGTATAAAGAACCTGCCTGCCAAGGCAGGAGACATAAGAGACATGGGTTCCATCTCTTAGTTGGGAAGACTCCCTGGAGGAGGGCATGGCAGTCCACTCCAATATTCTTTTCTGGATAATTCCATGGACACAGGAGCCTGGCAGGCTACAGTGCAGAGTGTCGCGAAGAGTCAGACACTACTGAAGCAATTTAGCACTCAATGAGAAAAAACATAGAGGCAAGCTAATCCACAGTTGCTTCACCATTGGTGTAGTTAACTCCAAAATGAGGGGAAAGGAATTGTTCTTTTCCTCATATTCTTGGAAAGGAACATGAGGTGGTTGGACCATTACACAAAGAATGGGGCTAATGAAGGGCTGCCTGTGAGTTACGTATAAAAGAATTAGCCTGAACTTCTAGAGTACCACAATTCTGTTGTTTCTAATGACTCTGATTTAATAATAAATACCTTCTATATCTCTTTTCTGCCATGTTCTATTTCTTCCCATAATTCTATTCTTGCCATAATTCATGACGGAGACACATTTTAGGAAAAACTGAGCTCACCTCATGCCCTATTGGAGTGCCTGGAAAATAAAGCACTTGTAAATGTGCTAATTTGGTGGTTAACTCTACTGTTACAATCACCCAAAGAGAGAAGAAAAAAAGATTTCTCAGTGAAACATTAGCATCATTACCTCCATGACATAAAGATTATCTATAAATTAAATCTAATCTTTATTGTGGGGTAAAACTACTGAGGCTTAAAGAGGTTAAATAATATGCTTAAAGGACATACATTAAATAATTGATGGGTTTGCATCACTGGTAATGTTCTGCCCGTAGTCCGAGTCCCCGGTCGGGAAAGAAGACTCCTCGAAACAATGCAACTCGCAATAGGGGAATTTATTACTGACTCGAGCCAGGGCCTCCCGCCCTCACCAGGTGTGTGAGGACGAAAGGCCCCGAGCCCCAGTTCTCTCGGGTATTTATTAGGTCAAAATAAGCAGCAGGTAGTTGGCGCAATCGGATTGGTTACACAGTGGGTAGTTGGCGCAAGCTGATAGGTTACACAGTTGCAAGGTAACTTTTGTTGGCCCAACGTGAGGCTTTCAACTTTCCCCTGATAGGTTCCCTTTTCTCTGGCTAGGCATATGTTGATTGGCTGGCTCTAGGAGGCCTGATTATTATGTTACCCTGGGAAACCAGGCTACTCCCTAATCTAGGCTGCCTGCCATGGCGTTAGCCGTGACAGCCTCACATTTCCCCCCTGTGTGTTGTTCAAGTAGAGGAATCTTCCTCTTTACTCTGTGAAATTGACTGATATTGTTGTCTCAATACCATAATTTGGATGGTATTTAGGCGCTCCCTAATAAATGAGACCAGACGGTTTAAAATGCATGGACCAAAGGTCAGTAACAATATTAATACCATGAGTGGACCCAGGAGGGTGGAAATCAAAGTGGTCAACCAGGGGGAGCGCTGAAACCAAAATTTAAACCAGCCTTGTTGGGCTTCTCATTCTCTCTTCCACTGGGCTAGTCTCTCTCTTTTTAGAGAGATTTTTGTACCACCTCTGAATGGTCGATATAGAAACAGCATTCTTTTCTCAGTGCTGCACATAATCTTCCTTGTTGCAGAAACAGCAAATCTAAACCTCTCCTATTCTGTAACATTACTTCAGCCAAGGAGCTCAAGGATTCTTGGAGGTGCGAAATGGACTGTTCCCTTGGTTTCGCAATCCTAAGCGGCGCAATAAAAAGAGTCAATTTCCCCACATTCTTCATTTTGGTTCTGATCCCTTTCCCCCCCCCCCCGGCAGACATAGACAGGCACCTGTTCGTAGTACTGTGGGCCTTTTTGCTCACAGTTACGGGTGAACAGACCAAAAGAGCCATGGGCAAAGAACTTGGTCAGTTGGTGGGGACCAAACCCATTACCGTCAGCCACCAGCACGCACAAATCAAAGGTCAGTACTGGCCACCATGTCCCTTTGGGGCCACGTTGGAACTCGAATTAAGCACTTCTCCAGTCTCAGGATTGTAGATCTCCCAAGTCAGGTTAGCTGGCTGATGGGGGTTGTGGCTGGTTCCTCCTGGGCCAATGAAAACTGTTATCAGCAGGAGAGTTAAGAGGGCTCCCATCGTACGAGTTTCAGTTTCAAAAGATTTGACAGGTGAGGTCTTGCCTCCCATTCTGCTTGCATCTTCTCCTGTTCTTCTGGGCTGGCTTGCCGCACGTGATTGCAGTGAACCTAGGGCCCGATCCCATCGACCTTAACAGCAGTAGGAGTGGTAAGGAGAACAACATAAGGGCCTTTTTATCTAGGTTCTAATGCTTTAGATTGGTGTCGTTTTACCCAAACCCAATCACCCAGGCCAATATTATGTGAGGGGATGGTCCCCTTGCTTGTTCCCTCGTGTATCTCTCGAATTAATTTCCAAACATGGCTATGCACCTTGCTTAATGCCATCAGTGATTGCTGGAATTGTCCCAAGGTAGGGGGTGGTAGGCATTTTCCCTCGAATATAGGACACACAGGAGGGGGTCTTCCATACAGAATCTCAAAAGGGGTAAGATTCAGCTTATAAGGGGTGTTACGCGCTCAAAAGAGCGCGAAGGGAAGGAGGGTCACCCAGTCCCCGCCAGTCTCTATTGTCAACTTTGTCAGAGTTTCTTTTAGGGTCCAATTCATTCTCTCAACCTGTCCTGAGCTCTGGGGATTAGATTCACAATGTAACTTCCATTTTGTCCCCAGAGCTTGGGCCAGCCCTTGTACAATCTGGCTCACAAAGGCAGGTCTGTTATCTGAGCCCATAGTCACTGGCAGCCTGTACCTAGGCACTATCTCTTTTAAGATCTTTTTAGCAACCACTGTTGCTGTCTCTCCCTTAGTGGGGAAGGCTTTTACCCACCCCGAGAAGGTATCTACCAGAACCAACAGATAGCGATACCCGTACTTGCCTGGTCTTA